>NC_041385.1:7111810-7187607 GCF_002162155.2 Triticum dicoccoides | reverse complement strand
ATTACACACAGTTGCATATATATTTATTTTTATCGTTTTTGTATATGTCCACCTATCCAATTGTCTATTACTCAGTCACACCATTATGGGTCGATGTTGTCAACATCTTCAGGGCTGCCGCATTCTTCATAATCCTGATGGACTCAACAAAATCACCCAAAAGTTGATGACAATCTTGAAATTGTTCGTCATCAACTGCGAGAACCACCTTCATATCACTACCATAATTATGGTAGTGCACAGTCAAAGCCTACATACAAAAATCCAGTCAGTTAGAGGAAACATGGAGTAAAATGAATAAACACAAAGCTAGTTTTGTTTTCGCAGACACATGATTAAGGATGTTATTGTCATAAAGTAAGATAAGAGGGCATATGTTTTGGATGTAAGAATATGGATGACTTACTTGTGGTTGGCCATAGATGCTAGGTGCCATGAAGGCGATTGGGTGCCCACATAACGTCATATGTTCAGCTGGCCCAATTGCATTTGAAAATATTATGGTTGTACGTGTGAAAAAACGGCGAAAGATAAATGTTCCTGTCTGCTTTCATTGAAAATCATTACAATTAATGTAAACATGAATAAATAGACACAGTGATTGTTCCAGGTATGTGCAATGTAATCATGGGAAGAGCATATAATGTACAAAAGGAGCAGGTAATATACCTTCAGACCAAAGCATTTGACTAAGAATTCACCAATAACTCGTGTGAGCATCACTGCTAAAGACTTCTTTTTCCTATGCATGAACCTTTTTGCCTCGTGAACATACTCAAGGGGATCATCTTGCAAGGTTATATTAAATGGGCAGATGAGACCGGTAAGTTGATTTCCTGTCTCTACCTTGGTAACATATGTCTGTTCATAGTTGTAAGAAGAAAATTAATATAATTTGTAGTATCAGTTAAACAAATTTGTGATGAAGCGCGTGTTACTAGGTTTACATTTGTATGCCACTCAATTAGTATTTACTATTACTTATCTGAACCAAGAAAATAAAGTTCTTACTTGTCTGGTAGAGACAGGCCTTGCGTCGACAAGGACACATGAACGCAGACCGATTGTCTTAGTATTACTGCCACCTAACATTAAATATAAGAAAGCAAAGTGTAAGAAATGTGTGTCTACAGAACAAACATCCATTGTCGTTACCGGAAAAACTACTTACCAGACTTTCTAAAGTAGTAATGTGAAAGAGCTGCCGAAGTCACACCAACCAGCACGTCGTTGATAGTCTGTGAAAATGAAAAGGAGGGACAGAAATGTCCTATATATGAGTCAAATGGAGACACGACATCGAGCAGGGGAGGCACATTTATATACGGCTTGATTAGGGGGTCATGGCCATGCTATTCAATAACTAGTCATGAAACCCACACATTGTGTGGGCAACATATTTAAAGAAAAATGCAATTCCAATTTTATATATTTTTTCATAAATTGTTTTGAGGAGACTTTAAATTGTAGAACTAATTTTTGTTCTGTTTACCATGTTATATTGTCCACTTTAAATATTGTTTTTAGTATTTATCTAAAGGTTATCTTGAAAACTACCAAAGTAATACGTAGACTTTGTGCTTGTGATTTATATTGAAAATATCTGTAAACCTACGAGGGTGACTACATTTGCGCGTCTAGATTTCTAAATAATATTCAAAAAATCAAGTTTTGTAGTCATTATTTTCCAATGTATAAGTAACATTAGAACTGGCATTACCGCGAAGAAACTGGTGAATAAAATGATACTACTTTCACTTGGCCAATAATATTTCTTATATTTTTTGGGGGTTAATAGCCAAAGTTAGAAAAGGACCAATTGAATTTTGCTTGGCATTTATTCCTGTAAGCTGTTATCTATCGTTTAATAAATCATAGAATAGATACTACCTATAAAGGTTAAACGACTTACGTACCCAGTTCATACTTTGTTTTTGGAGTCCTATATTCCAATTCTGATTTTATCATAAATTTATTGTTTTGAGAGGATTTAAAATGTACAGTAATTTTTGATATTTTTTCACATGCCATAATAACCATTTTAAAATGTTATTTTCAGCTTTCCTCAAAAAATTTCTAGATAACTGCCAACATATTACTTAAAAAAATCAAGTGGTCCTTGCATCCGTGATTTCAATTGCTATCTCTAAGTAATTGGAAAAAAAAAATATCAGCAGCTATACGTACGCAATTCATGGCAGTTTTGATGAACTTGACATCCTCAAAGCTAAGGGTCCGATGCACGAAACGCTTGCGGCGACGAGTCTCGCTACCGCCTGGTGGACGCATGAAGAGAGTGGGTGGGTCACTCAAGAACAGTATTGTCGCGACAATCAACGCCATGTCCACAAGTGTGTGCCAAGCCAGCACAAAATGGGACCAAACCCACGCGAACAGCGCGAGGTAATCACCCGAAGACAGCGGAGGCCGTGGTGGCAGCTGGTAGATGGCGCCCGTGCGCTTGGGTGGTGGCGGCATAGCTGGCAGCCTTGATGGATTGACCATGCTGCGCGATGATGCCACCAGGAGTGTTGTGATGGACATGCCGTCGCCAATGGAGTGGTGCAGACGGAGCACCACCGTGGAGGCGGCCTCGGAGGTTGGGAAGTCGAGGAAGTGGAACTCCCAGAGAGGACGGCACCTATCCATCGGGAGCAGGGACAGCGATGCCACATAGTCCTCCACGGCCTTTTCCGGATCGGATGCCACAGCAGCAGCATCCAGCCTTGGGATGACGATGTGGTCATCCACATTTACAGCCGTTTGCACCCATCGCGGGTTGCCATCCTTGGCGGACTCGTCCATTACCTGTACATGCAAAGAATGAGATGCATAAAATACAACTATATTTTCAGTTAATGCCATCGTATAAATACTCACAGGATAAGGGTAAGGATATGTAGTATGTTCTGTATATTGTTGCAGTATAATTTGGATATGTGTCTTAATTTATATACAAGCCAAAAAACAGGATAAGGGCAACTCAAACCAAGTTGGAAATATATACAAAATAAAAAAAAGTTTTAGAAAATTACTGGAATACAGCGGAAGCGTGGCAGACGAGTAACTAGTTCTGTTTCGATGCCGGCGCGGAAGACGGGCAGGTTCACCGACGTGCCGAGCCCCATCACGAGGACGATGCAGATACCCATATCTTCCATACCTCTTCCGGTAGGACTCATGGGCTCCTCCGCCATGGAGTTGTCGGCGCATACCATCTCTGTCGGCACGCGGACAAAGAGCGGACGGCTTGACGGAGCGGCTACGTTCGCTCTTGCTTCCATGAGTGGCCACTCTCTATTGTGAATTGCAACGGCTCTTGGCTCGGTAGGTGCAGTATATATATTGCGCAGGAGGCAAGGTCCCGCTCTTGCATCGTGCTTATCTTGGAGATAGAATTTAGTGCCCACCAGGTGTGGTGTTCTCTCAGGTCTGTTTGATCGAGATGGTTTTGTGGTGTTTTGTATCACATTAAGTGAGACGAAGCTATTAGAACGTACAAATACAGATGGAAGATAGAAGTTGGGTAGAGGAGTCGGTGTGCAGCTGAGGAGAGTAAATAGCCGGAAGAAAGGATGCACGGCGTTGGCACTTATTTGGCATGCATAGCTTTGGCACTCCTAGTATATTACAGTATATCATAATAAATTATATCATATGAGTAGGGCGTTCTGGAGCTCAGCCTCCATCGAGGCCAAATTTGAAAAAAAAAATCAAAATTCAATATTCAAAGTTTCAAGAAAACCTAAAAACAGTTGACAAGTATACAAGGATGTGATGTGTGTGCGCGCGTGTAAAATTTCAGAATGAAATTTCTTGAAATGCAAGCTGTGCCAAAAAAATCATGGACTTTTGAGGATGAATAGTGCATGTACTAAAGAGCAGCATATTTGTATTTTTTTGTGTGTGTAGCACTCATCATAACGTATTTCGTCCTGAAAATTTACGCTTGTCTCTCTAAGTGTATTTCCAAAAAAAATTGAAACTTACAAATATGAATTTTGATCATTTATTCGGCATCCATGGCGGCCGAGCTACATTCAGTATTAATATGCCACAAAAAACTGTCATGCTATATTTTTTATGGATCTAAAAAATAAGTACAACTCTTGGTTGCTCTTGGGCCCAATAAACTCGGACGGAAGGAATAGATAAAACATTAATGATACATGTATGACCCCCTCATTCCTTCATGCATCGGTTGATTTTACATTGAGAACAAAACTTTGAGAGAAGTTAACGTGGACATAAATTTATTTGTCTATTACGGAAACATGAAAGCTTATAGATATCAAATTTCTGATTTTTAAGATGGACCCTTTAAACCGGAGGAAGGGAGGGAATATATATCTAGTGATACAAAACCTTACCTGATACCAATCATATAACAAAAAGGTGGTAAACATGTCATGCATCCAGAGAGGTGTTTCTACATGTCATGAGTGGTAGTACACTGGTGCCTTTCTGCACATTTTATATGGTTGGCAAATATTGTCAACATGCAAAAGTGGAGGAGAGGAAAATGGGCACAGACAGTAAGATCGTATGGATAGAGACAAGCATGTAAACAGGTTCGGCCAAGATGAACGACCGTAGTACACTAACCGGACTCGTTGAGGTATGCTGTTCACTCTTCTAGAAATATAAAGATGATGACAGTTACTCCGACGTTCGATCATAGTACAAGATTATGTGAGGAGACCACCAAGTTAGCATGCATGTGAGGGAACACCCGTCATACACGGTTTGTTGGGCGGTTCAACACTCTGCCAGTCCGCTCACCAGTATTGACTTCCTTGACAGGGATTTAAATTGCTAGCTACAGATGCTTTATTGCTTTTTTGATCCTTGAAGCTAAACTATGTCAGTTATTACCTATTCCATCCGTCCCACAATATAAGACGACTCTTATATTATCAAACCGAGGGAGTGTCTCCTACCTAGGTACGACCCATATAACGGCAAATGGCTGAGAGTAGTTTTTCAGCACCCGGGTGCCCCTACACCCCCTGTAAACAGTAAATTCAAAATAAATAGAAGGAAAAAATTTAAAAAAATCTAAAACTTTGCAACATCAAATATATATGATCAAACTTTGTAGGTGCTTATAAGTTATCATGCAGAAAAAAAACATTTGAGGAGCCCTACACAAGAAAAAAAATCAGTGCTTGAAGTTTTGAGCACTTTCAGCATTGAAACCTTAAACTCGTGTGTACACGTTTCTCTGCATGATATTTTGTTATGAAAACTTATAGGAACCTAAAAAGTCTGACCATATTCGATGTCGCAAAGTTTCAGATTTTTTTTCTATTTGTTTGAATTTACTGTTTATAAAGGGTGTAAGGGCACCCGGTCACACTTTTCTCCAAATAGCTGCACTATTTGGAATAGCTCGCCATTAATATAGCTAAAGTTACTAGAAGCTTATGTGCGCTTTGTTGAGCCTTCTGTTGTTCAAGATCCGACCACGGGACTACCGGCCAGATTGATTCTAAAGTCGCCTACGACTCATGCGACTTACGACATCCATCAGTCCCATCTCCCCTAAGTCGCATCGCAACAGAGGGGGAGAGGAAGATAAGCATGGGCGGAGCTATGTGTATTGCTGAGGGGGCTGTGCCCCCCCTCCCCCCAGCCTAGGACAAATTCCTGAAGATTTTTTTTGGAGGGACATAATTAGAAGAAAATTTTCTCATTAGCCCTTCAAACATGCACACTTTAAACATCCCAGTCAAGCTCCGCCACTTAAGATAAGCCAGAGTTATCGTGGTGTCGCCCTCGAAGACCATCGCCGCCGCCCCCATTCCTAGCTGTGTCTGCCATCAAAGTCGCCGCCGCGCAGTGAGCCTCACCTAGCAAGAGTTGGTCCGGGGAGTCGCTCGCGTATGACTCTAATCAAAGGAGCCACGTGGGTCTATGCTGTCAGACGGTAAATTATTGAATTCAGATTGAAGCAGCAACTCCCCTTGGTGGGCGCCAGTCGGCTGTACCGATGCGAAAAATAGCCGCATGCTCCTTCGTTAGATTAAATCCACTACAGCCGTTGATTGGATTAGTAGTTCATTTGATACTTCATCACTGCCTCGTGCGTGCGATGAGGCAATATAAGTTTCTCAAGATAATACCTCACTTACTAATATAAGTTTTGATGATAGCACCGCGACGAGATTGCCGCCGAAGCATCATTGTTGAGGTCGTCGAGCCGTTGAAAGCACGCTGACGCCTGCAGCATCGTCGCCGTCACATCATGCATCGACGTCATGGTTATTTCAGAAGGTGTTAGAGTTGTGTCAAATATTATTATACAAGATAGGTTGCAGTTGGACTATGAGTCCTATAATGTGTTGATAGGATCGTGTCCTAATAGGACAATTGATCCTAGGCCTCTTATATAATGAGAGGGTACACACGCGTTATAACCTATGCCAACATAATGGCACGGACATAGATGGGAGCCGGTCGGCGTGTGCCGGCACCTGGATGGCTGGTGTGCGGTATTGTGACGGTGTCACGGGGAGAAGCGCCCGTAGTCAGGCACCAGGGATGTAGCCATATTGAGGAACCTTGTTAACAAATCTAGGTGTCATGCTTATGTAATTGCTTGGTCCTCGGATGATCAACTGTGCGCTTCGGATTAGTTCTAACAAGTGATAACAAAGCTAGGTTATTTGAAGGTTGTGTTTGTGTTGATCTCGAGGAGAAAGAGCAACGATGAAGTTTTGTTGAAAGAGATCGTGAGCGATCTGGCAGTAGAGGCGTCGGTCGTTGTAATTTTTTGTGAAAGCAATCGAAAGGAGCATCCGTGCAGCAGGCGAGCTTACGGCGACGGCAGGATCGCGCAAGTTCTCGACGAGATTGGGATGACATGCAACGACTGGACTCCACCAGATCGGATAATCGGTGCGGCGCATCGCGCGTGACCTTGCACGTGCAATAGCTACCTCCAAGGTGAGGCCCAATCTAGCAAGGCCCGCTGGTTGGTTGGGAAGCAGACGGAGCAGGATGCGCATTGTGCACGTGATTTAAATTAGTATATAATATATATTCACGATAAAGACCGAGCATCTTTTATGTACACAGTTCATGGCAGTCTTGATGAGTTTGACATCGTCAAAGCTAAGGCTCATATGCATGGAACGCTTGCGGGAGGCGAGATTCGACGCCATCCACATGCTTGAGCAGTGTGGACGGATCACTCAAGAACAATATAGATGGCAGCAATCATCGTTACATCCACAAAAGCCCCCTATGCCGACTTCCCGACGTAATAACACCCAGATGATTGTTTACATATATTTTTTCTGCCACATAACAAAGAACCCTACACCTCTCTGAGAGGGCTGATTCTATCGGGTCCATAATCCCGTCTGGGGAATTCGAAGCCACCGTCGTACTCAACTCCAAGACATCATTGAGGTCATCTTCATCCAATCCATCACCACAATCTCCACCAACAACGCCAACACCATCCCTATCTCCATCACCATATATGAGCAATGGGTATAGATCGGTTACCATGCCCATTTCCCAATGCAAAATGGTGTTTAACAATTGATGATTTATGTTTTATTGATGAAGTTTTATACTTTCAGATTGTTCCTCATATTCGTATCGACACTGGTCATGTTCACCATGGTGTTTTCTTGAAGACATACGAGAATCCCCTAGTTAATAGTCATATAGATTTTGCAGTAAAGATTGATGTTTGATTAAATGTTGTGGTGGAATCTCTACAGATGATGTGCAAAAGGAAAGAGAAAATACAATGTCTCCAATAATGGATAAAATCACACGAAAACGTGGACTTGCACAAATTGAGTCATCACAATCAAGCTTCTCTTCACAAAGACGGTGAGCTTCATAGTCTAGCTTTTGACCGACTATAATAATAGATTATCTGTTAGTATAAAAAAGATTGACCCAAAGCGTACAGTTATTGGCATAAACACAATATATTAAAGTGCACACAAGAAATGCACACAATTAATATACAAACAACATAGTAGCATTACACAAAGTTTCATATATAATTTTTATTTATTAATTGGGTTTATGTGCACAAATACAGCTGTCATTACTCAGTCTTGCCGTTTTAGATTGATGTTGTCAACATCTTGAGCGCTGCCGCATTCTTAATGATTCTAATGGCCTCGGCAAAACCATCCAAAAGCTGGTGGCAATCTGGAAATTGTGCGTCATCAACTGCCAGAACTACCTTGATATCACTACCGTAATTATGGTAGTGCACGGTTAAAGCCTGCATAGAAATCCATACAATTAAATGCAAAATGGAGTGAAATTAATAAATGCAAATGCTACTTTTCTCTTAGACACATGATGATAGATGTTTTAGTCTCAAAGCAACCTAATAATGCATATGTTTTAGATGTTCAACATGGATGACTTACTTGTGGTGGACCGTAGATACTAGGTGCCATGAAGGCAACTGGGTGCCCACATAACGCCATATGTTCAACTGGTCCAAGGGCATTTGAAAATATGATGGTTGTCCGTTCGACAAAACGGCGGAAGATAAAAGCTCCTGCCTTCTTACATTAAAGGGTCGTTGCAATAATTAGAAGCATGAATACATAGACATAATGTTTGGTCAAAGTTTGTGCAGAGCTATACTTGGAAGAGCATATAAAGTACAAAAGGAGCAGGAAATATACCTTGACACCGAAGTTTTTCACCAAAAATTCACCGACCACTCGTGTGAACAGCACTTCCAGAGAGCTCTTTTTCCTATGCATAATTTTTTTTGCCTCACGAACATAGTCAAGGGGGTCATCTTGCAAGGCTATATTAAATGGACAGATGAGGCTGCTAAGTCGATTGCCTGTCTCTACTCTGGTAACATATGTCTGTTCATAGTGGTAAGAAGAAAATTATTGTGCTTTTCAGTATTAAATTATACAAAACTGTGACGAAGAGCATACTACTATGTTTATGTGCATGTAATTAGCATTTATTACTTATTTATAGTAAGAGAAAAAATGAAGCTCTTACTTGTCGGGTAGAGACTGGCCTTGCGTCGACTAGGACTAGTGATCGCAAACAGATTCTCTTAGTGTTAGTGTCACCTAATATTGAACATAAGAAAACAACGTGTAAAATTTGCATGCCTATAGAACAAACACTCGTTGTTATCTAGACCACTTACCGGTCATTTTAAAGTAATATTGTGAAAGAGCTGCTGAAGTCACACCTGCTAGCACGTCGTTAATAGTCTGTGAAACCAAAAGAGATAGAGACAAAATTGTCCGATATAACTGTTCTGAGACTTTAAAATGTAAAACTATTTTTTTCTATTTACCATGTTATAATGTCTAGTTATAATTTTTGTTTTCAGTTTTTGTCAAAAGGTTATCTAGAAAAATGCCAACTTATCATGTAAATATATGCAAGTACTACATATAAATACTTCACGTTCACAGTTTTGCTAGTTTCTTTTTCTGTTTTATTACTTGTTATATGTTGTACATAATCATTTTAAAATCTAATTTTTCACCTTTCGTCAATAGGGTTTCCAGACATATAAGTGCCAACAAAACATGCAGATTTTGCGAAAAAAAAACATGTAGATCATGTGCAGGTGATTTCAATTAGTATATATAAATTCATGATAAGATTGAGCAGCTTTACGTACGTACACAGTTCATGGCAGTCTTGATGAGCTTGACATCGTCAAAGTTAAGGGTCCGATGAACAAAACGCTTGTGGCTGCGAGACTCGTGGCCGTCCGCACGCGTGAAGAGTGTGCGTGGATCACTCAAGAACAGTATCGTTGCAATGATCATCGTTACATCCACTAGTGTGTGCCAGGCCAGCACGACATACGACCAAAACCATGCAAGCAGTGCGAGGTAATCACCTGAAGACAGAGTAGGCCGTGGTTGCCGCTGGTAGATGGCCCCTGTGCGCTTGGGTGGTGGTGGCATAGCCGGCGCCCTTTCTGGGTCGGCCGTGCTGCGGGACGACGCCATCAGGAGCGTCGTGATGGACGTGCCATCGCCAATGGAGTGGTGCAGACGGAGCACCACCGTGGAGGCTGCCTCGGAGGATGGAAAGTCGAGGAAGTGGAACTCCCAGAGCGGGCGGCGCCTGTCCATCGGGAGCAGGGATAGCGACGCCACGTAGTCCTCCACAGCTTTTTCTGGGTCAAACGCCACAGCCTCAGGATCCAGCCTGGGAACGACGATGTGGTCGTCCACGTTCACCGTCGTTTGCACCCATCGCGGCTTGCCATTGTTGGTGGACTCGTCCATTACCTGTACACATGCATGTGCATATGTTAAATCCTCCAGAGATTGCCCAATTTGTTGTAATTTGAACTAAAGCCACGGCACTTATTTTGGGACGGAGGGAATGAAACAAATAAAGTTTGTAGAATTACTTGGATACCGCGGAAGCGTGGAAAACGAGTAAGCAGTTCTGTTTCGATGCCGGCACGGAAGACGGGCAGGTTCACCGGCGTGCCAAGCCCTATCACGACGACGATGCACACACCCAACTCCTCCATGACTCTACCGGTAGGGCTCATGGGCTCTACCATGGAATTGTCAGCACATTCCTTCTCCCGTGACACACGGACAGAGAGCGGACGGCTTGAGTGAGTGGCTGCACTCATTGCTACTTGCATAACTGTCCTAATTACAATGTCTCTCTGCTCTGAAGGTGTGATATATATTGTGTTGGGAAGAAAGGTTCCTGTTATGGTAGAATAATTGTTGAGTTGAAAGAGAGAGTAGAAAAAAAGACATCACTAGGGATTGGATTAGCAAAGCCGTCGGACTCTTCGTCCTTGCTGTTAGATGGCGTGTGTGGAATTGGATAATTCAATTGGTTGGTTATCAATTTTCTATTTCGGCTCCCTTTTTACCAACTAGTCATTCAATGGATGTATCAATCTTAAAAGGTGTAGTAGGTGATCGAGGCTCCAATCATGTAACCACTGTGCCGACCTTAATTGCTCTCAGGGTCACCTAGTATAGGATTCGCTGAGGGGTCAGGCCAACAGGTAGAGGTCAGAAGTTGGTGGACAATTGTAGCTGTATGTTGAGTTGAACAATTCAATTGGTTCGCTATGAATTTTCTACTTCTGCTCCCCTTTTTACCAACCACTCATTTCATGGATGTATCAATCATAAATTATGTGTTCTAGGTGATTCGACGGTGCAATAAATTGTCTAATCAAATACTCCCTCCGTAAACTAATATAAGAGCATTTAGATCACTATTTTAGTGATCTAAACACTCTTATATAAGTTTACAGAGGGAGTACGAGTTGTATGTAGTAAAGTCATATGATTCATTTTTTTTCCAATTCAAATCAAACAATATGATTTTTGAGTTGTGGGTTCAGTGTGCTGTTTCATCATTTGCTCACGCTGCTGAGCCGCAGGAGAAGCAATCTCCCCAATTGTGGCTTTGAGCTCTTTTACAGTGATTGGAGAGTTACGAAATGTAATTTCATGTAACTCCTCCTGTGATTATTTCCCTCCGTTGATTTTAACGTATTAACTAAAATATTTAATTTAATCAAGAAGGGTATTATGGTCCATGCTTTTTCGATATTGTGCCTCGCTCAGTCAATCCCACGTAACTGTCGCATATCTCCGATCCCATCTCACGAGTACCGGCGGCGATGGCGTGTGGACTTGGAGGCGACGCCGCCGGCGCGAGGACCTGGGGCGACACCACCATCTTGCGAACCTGAGTCTAGGGCCGCCTTTCCGACGCGCCTCCCGAGCCGTTCCTCAGATCGAGCGCCGCGGCGGCTCTCCCGGGCCGCACCATCATCGAAGCCGCAGCCGCTCCACGGAAGTCGATGGAGACCTGCTCCTACATGGCCCTAAAGATTTGAAGCTCTAGTTTGGTCTTCTTTTGGTACGTGTGCCTCTAATCTTACTAGCGACGCATTGGTTCTGGGGATTAACAACAGTAGTATAATCCATGGTTAATTGGATCTACTCCCTCCATTCCTAAATACTAGTTGTCTTTTTAGAGATTTCAAATGGACTACCACATACGGATATGTATAGACATATTTTAGAGTGTAGATTCACTCATTTTGCTCCGTATGTAGTCACTTGTTGAAATCTCTAGAAAGACAAGTATTTGGGAACGGAGGGAGTATGTTGCATGATGGTATTAGTGGTTACCAGCCCTGCAAACTGATCTGAGGATGGGCAAATAGTTGAACCTTCTACCTAGCTTCTCGTTGTATTATGGTTCGCTGAATTGCAAGTGCCAGGGATAATTTTAGTGGGTGTTTCAATTAGACTAGTACGAATACTAGTGCTCCATGAATTGGGATTGGGCAGATTGCATCCGGACAAGAACTAATCAACTCGTGAGACAATGGCTAGCTAACTGATGGCTTGTTTCATGCTTACTGTTTACCTTGTTCATTGGAATCAAGTTTCTTATGGTACAGAGATAAATAAACGACTACAGGGACACATAGTTTTACTTTGTAGAGTCTATCGATTCGGTGCTCTGTGCTAGTATACTAGCAGAGAAGGTGTTAAATAGTAGCCTACTAGCAGAGAAGGTGTTAAATTAAAACTGAATTTTGTAACTGATTGTTGCTGACGAGAATTGCTGCGGACGAGTAATTTGTTAATTGCAGTCTAGATAAAATGGCTCTGGGACAAGGTTAACCGGTTAGAGAAGATACATTGAGTTTTAAATATATATCCATGTGTTATCTTGTACAATATTCTGAGTGTGGGTTAATATACAGATTTGACAACTTTGTGTTTGAAGGGTGCTTTTTCAGACAACCTTCAGTATCGAGGCAAGTTCATGACCGACCTCTTTCATTGTATGCATGGTTGTCTTGTTGCTTGTGCTTCAGTGTACTTTGTTCTTCACATTTGGTGTTTGAACTTGATACTTCCAGTTTCAGTCAATCCACATGCAATTTGATAGTTATTATTAGTTTATAGTTTAACAATGTTCTCTATCATGCAGCTGTTGATACCTCACGGTCTAATAAGCTCATAGTGCCTCTTCCGGTAGTGATGTAGCTTGAGGAAGCAATGCCTTAGGGACACGGGGCAAGAGGAAGTACACAAAATTCCATAGCATGCTCGGATTTGAGGATTATGTGTGAGCTCCATGCGTGAGCCTTTTATTCTGTACTGTGCCCAAAGCTATGTGTGAGATTTATTTGTGAGACCTAAGCTATGTGTGAGATTGTTGCAATGTCTGAGACCTTAGTTCTTGAATTATGCTCCATTTTCGCATATTTTGGTCTTTTGAACATATGAAATGCCCTCGATGGACTAATGCTAGCTAAACCCTTCCAAATTTTTTTGAGCAAAAAATGGAAATGCGTGGAAATTTTTGAATAAATTGTCAAAAATGAAAAATACACTTTTTTGCGAATTAGAAAACGATGGTTCACATCACTCCCGGGCCATTTTTTTTTGCTCTTTTAACCCCCTAGTATATCCAATACAGGCACGCCTCTCCCGTTGTCACTCCCCTACCCAAGCTCGTCCCCCCTGCCACTCCACCTCGCCGCCACTGTGTCCTCCCGCTGGAGTCACCCCAAATATCCTCGCCACCAAACCAAGCTCCACCACTGGAGAGTGGCACCGACCGCGTCGCGGCCATCATGGCCCCAACACTGCGCCTCCCAGCTCGGTGGAGGTCAGCGAGGCCTCCTGGAGGATCAAGGCAACATCTTTAGGTCGATGGATGCACCTTTGTCTCTGGCGACACTAGGAGAGCGGACGACGACGATGACCCGAGTGTCCGTTCATGCCACCGCCTATGTTGCATTTTGTTTCCGTACCCAACAATCTGGCTTTGCCCAACCACCTAGCCAGATAGCTTCACGTCACTCCGCTGGACCTCCCAGTCGAAAGAATTGGTCTGGTTGCCAGGAATCGACGACACGATCACGTTCTTCCCCAGTTTAGATCGATCTCGGTCGTGTCATCGATCTCCTTTAACAGTGAATCCCCTACCCCTCCTTTAAAAGTAATTGACCACTTCATTCGTATGGCTAGAGAACCAGCTCCCAAGCCTGTTGACTCGGACTATGAGCGCCAAATCAGGAAACTACATCGAGAACGGCTAAAGAAGGAAGCGAGCTCGAGCTCGAGCCAACAAGCAGCTGGCAAAAATGCGGGAAAACCGTTCCCCAGTTGGGAGAACAGGCGGCGCAAGCGATCCCCCCGCTTGTTGTGCTAACAACACATGAGAGGAATAGTACGCGCACCAAATATTATTGTGGGCAAACCGTTAGCGTTCCCCAGGATGGCGATGTGGTAATAACGGAGGATCATATAATCAGGCTCAAATGCTCAATATCTCTGTTGAACAACTCCTCGAAATCAAGCCCATGCCTACGCTTAGAGAATCGGAAATAGCATGGAAATATGTCCGGGGCCAACCTTTGGTCCATCCAGACAAGGTCAAGGACCTCCCAACGAGAATGTATCAATTGCATCAATGGTACATGAACATTACCAAGATTTCCAATCGAGAGTCCCTCATGGTGAATGTCAAGCATGAGCATTATTATCATGAGAAAGCTCTGGCCATTGAGTATCCAAAACTATTTCAGTTATACAATCAAGACGCACTCGACAAGTCTATCGTCAGTTGCTATTGTCTATAAGTGATTTATTTCTGTAATTTAAGTCTCAATCTAGTTATGTAGTGATAATTTTGAGCAATCATTACATGTAATTATTCTCACTATATTCTTTTTCTGTGGTATGCAGGATGAAGATGTATGAAATGAAAAAAGCTGGACGCTATGACGTTGGGTTCATTGACCCAAATACCATTAATGAGGACATATGACAGATTGAATATTGTCAAGATGCTGTAGAGGAAAGCATGCTAGAGTTCTTGAAGCGCCTCAATAGCAATGAAGATATACTGCTTCCTTACAACTTCACGTGAGTCACACTGTCTTGTACTACAAATTCTGTTTTTTTTTGCTTATTAGCTAGCTAGACGTTAATAATTAAGACATGCAAACGTGTGCGTATGCAGTTGGCACTGGGTCTTGTTAGACATTAAAATTGAGGAAGAAAAAGTTGAATTACTGCACTCACTAATTAAAGAAGATAAAGACTACACCATCGTGAAGGGGATAGTCAACAGGTAATTTCAATCGTTATTAACTATATCTCGGCCTATTAATTATTAGTTCGTCATTTCCTGATATGAACTATTTAATAACCCCTTTATTAATTTTCTTTGCCGGCGGGCAGGACATGGGCAAAGTTCATTAAGGTGACTCCAGGCAAGTGGGCAAAAAAGTTGTTTTGGCATCGACCCAAGGTAAGTAATTAAGTAGTACTAGCTAGCTACCATCTCTTTAATTCTTATTTCAATATCATTAATTAATTATCATGCTTGATTAATCATTATCTGATTCAATTCCATTATCGTAAAGGCCCCGAAGCAGGCGCCGGGGAATAATCTGTGTGCATTCTACGTCTGCGAGAACATTCACATGATGACGTGTGAAAGGAGCAGATCTGATAGACAGGACTGGGTACGTTTGTCAGAACACTATTCACACCATTATCGATATCTAGTCACACAACTAACACACATGCATATTGATCTCCTTCTTAACAGTTCAGATCGGTGCGGGATAAGCTCCTACCATCGGACCGCATACTAGCACTTCAAGAGGAAATAGCCGGATTTTTGCTCGACCAGGTCATAGATCCCAAAGAAGAATACTATTACCCACTACCGCCTCCATGAACCACTTGTCATCGTGCTCCGGAGGCACCAAAGGCAACATATGTAGGAGAAATTGTATATGTATATACATGTGTATGTGTGAATAATTAATGGTGTTGGTTTGTGAGACATTCGATGATATATATGCGGTTCTACGTACGAGAAAATCTATTTATATATATGCATAACGTGTACAATTTGTAGTATCATGAAATACCAGCAAACAAAAAAATTGAATGGAAAATAAATCAACCCCCCCCCCCCCAAATATTTAGTACCGGTTGGTGTTACCAACCGGTACTAATGCCCTACGCGCACTCGGGCCTGGCTCGTGCCACGTGGTGGCACTTTAGCGCCGGTTCGTGACGAACCGGTACTAAGGGGGGGGGCTTTAGTCCCCACTCTTTAGTGCCGGTTGACGAACCGGCACTAAAGGCCGTTACGAACCGGCACTAAAGGCCGGTTCTGCACTAGTGGCCTTCTCTCCTTTCCTTCGCACACCTGAATCTATTACAACCTTCAACGAACATCCAAAACTCCTACATTGTGCTCATCATGAGTTGCGGCTCTATTGCCCGCCACCGCAGATGAAGTCCTCGCTACCGAGCAGCACCTCGGGCCAAGCCATCCTGCCATTTTGTCTCCGCCTCGATGAGATGAACTCCCGGGCCAAAGGAATTGTCCCCAGGGACCCTCCGCAGCATGATGGTGAGCGAGCCAAGCCTTGCGCACTTCTTCAATATGAACTGAGTCGACCCGTGATGACGAAGTTGAGCAGTCTCTTAGAGCGCTTCGCAAAAACCTAATTTGTGCTCTCTGGTTGTAGGATCGCAAGGACGAACGGTTCCGGAGATCTGCTCTCCCGCAAAATGATGCACGCTGGCGTTCATGATAGAGTAGACTACGGTGGCAGAGCAAGTTGCAAGATGAGGCAAAACCTCAGGTGTTTTCAGTGTATCTTTGGCCGAGGCCGGTAAGCAGTATATATAGGTGAACCAGAAGCGGTATTGTGTTGCGATCACAATCTCAAATCGACTTGGTTTCCAAGTCGAACTTATCGGACAAGCAAACAACGAACTTGTTCGTCAAGACACCAAAAAAATAAAACGGCAAAAGGAAGTTGCGCCCCCGCAAGACAAAAGACCGGATTTCGATGGACCATTCATGCGTAAGTCATCAGGTCTACCGTGGCGCCTTGTCTAATTGTTGGTGTTCACGTAAAAGTTACCGAGGTAGTACTGTTAGATAAAACGAGATAAATGAGACACGAGAGCACATGGGTTTTTATGTGGAAACCCTTGTGGGAGAAAACCATTGATGCACCAAGTCGCAATCACTATGAGGAGGAGTATTACAAGCACGAGACGACATGCGTCTTAGGTGCGACTATATGGGGTATATATGAGGGCAATATATAGGAGTCCTTGTAGGACAAGTAAACAAGTTGTACTCATATGTGCCGGTACCAATGCAAAGGTCCACACTATTTGTACCACGTCTAGTCCAATACGGTAGAATTTGGATCATAATTTAACAAGTACCTTTTCTAACCGTTGGTGTTCTCGTGTGATTTTTGCTTGCGGCCTGTGAGGGATTAGGCATGACCAGTTTAAGAAGTAGAGTTTTTGAAGGGAAAGTTTTAAGTAGTAGAGTTATTGAAGGTTCAATCCTCAAATGACAAAATGAAATGAGTAACAGTGGCTTCCATAGTTGACTCAAATGTATGTATCTGCTTGCTGACAGCCTTTCCATCTTGAAGATTACTGAAGCTGATTATCATTTTGTAGATATCAGATGATATAAATGAAGTGGTGGAGGCTCATAACCAAATCCTGGACATAATGGTAATGTTGTATCTACTACTTGAACCTTATCTTCCCCCAAAGATATGAATGTACTGCTGCTGCTATCCTAAGAACACATGCCTTTATCAGGGGAATGACAGATTCATCAAGGGGGTTTTTCTCTGGAACTGTGGACAAATTCAAGATGGTAAGCGGCCGGATCAAATAACTCGCCATGCATCTTCTGCTCGTATTCTCCCGATACTGATTCATGTTTCCATGACTGTAGGTGTCCAAGACCAAATTGAGCAGAGGATGGGAACCCTCGTGGCCTGGCGTCGTTCCTCGGCTCTTCATACTAGTGTACTACCTGACCAGGTAGAAGGATCCTTGGGTTGGGCGTGCTTGCGGGGCGCGGCCCCGACTCAGCGTCCGTCCACCGCGCCAGGTAACCTGACCTAACCCGGCCGGGCAGGCGTGGGCGTTGCTGCGGCGCGTGAGGTCAAGTCCGGTGTGCCGGCGGCCGATGGAGACGATGCGCAAGTCCGGCTGCCGGTTGTTGCTGACCTCGCTGCCGGCGGAGGACGTCGACGCACGGCGCAAGGTGGTCATCGTCGACGGGCCGAGCAGGGCGGGGCCAGCGAGCCAGGGAAGATGGGCGCCAGCAAAAAAACATCGAAGCGACGAGTGATGCTGGATAGGAAACGAGCCACGATCGATTCGTTCGGCAGTTTTGCAAAAAAAAAAAAAAACTCTAGTCTGCGAGTTACATATTTCCTTGACGAATCTACCCCTTGAATAAAAAACTGGTCCCACAAAAAATATGTAACGGTCCCACCGTTATCTATAATTTCCGGTAATTTCAATCTCGTAACTCCTCGTAACTTTTATTTTTCCACCATCAGATTAAGATGGATGGACGGCTCCTAAATTCGCCAATCACCATAACAGTTATATGTGGCTTTATGTGGAATTGAATAATTCAATTGGTTGGCCATCAACTCCCCTTTTTGACCAACCAGACGTGCTAGGTGATCGAAGGTGCAATCATGTAACTGTGCCGACCTTAATTGTTCAGAGGGTCACCTAGTATCCGATCTGCCGAGAGGTCTTGCCACCGGGTAGAGGAAGTGGAGGATGATTGCCACTTGGTAGTTCGGATAGTAAGCCCATGGATCTGTTGTCCTCATCGCAGGTGTAGTCGTGTTCCTCCTCCGGCTCGTCCTGGATTCCTGTGATGCACACCAAATCAATGGTGATGCTCGGCATGATGACATAGGTTTCTCTATTGGAAACACCGATAAATTGTGTAACAAAATACGAGTTGCATGTAGAAAAATTGTATCATACAGAAAAAAAATGCAATTTGAATCAAACGGTATAATTCCTTAGTCATAGGTCTAGTGTGTTGTTTCGTCGTGTGCCGACGCTGCTAAGCAGAAGCAGAAGCAATCTCCCCAATTGTGGTTGTACGTGGAATTGAATAATTCAATTGGTTGGCTATCAGTTTTCTATTTCCATTCCCCTTTTTTACCAACCAGCCGTTCCATGGATTTATCAATCTTAAAATATGTGTGCAAGGTGATCGATGGTGCAATCATTTAACTCTGACGACCTTAATTGCTCACGGGGTCACCTGTACCTGATTAGCTGAGAGGTCGCGCCACCGGGTAGAGGTCGAGCCCGAGGAGGACGATGATGGTGATTCGGGCCTGAAGTTCCCTTTGCCGAGTGCACACTTCAGGCCCAATTTTTCATCGTCGTCCTCCTCCGTCTCATCCCCATTGCCTATGATGCTCAACAAATTAATGGTGATGATGATTCTTTTACAAAGGGAATATATTAATATCGTGAAAATACCAATTACACTCGACCTCTGTACCAACTATAGTTCAAAGTCATCAAGGATACACACAGACAAAAACAAAAATAAAAAGAACATAAGAAAAAAGACCCCACGAGGATGATCAATCACTAGCATCAGTAGCACTTAACCACCATGAAGACAACACCCAGATTACAGAAGAGGTTCTCCAGAAGCAACACCTCCTAGAAGGAAACAATGCACAAGCATTGTCGTTGCTCGATCAAAGATCTTGGATTTTCAATCTGGAGAAAGTCCGAGTTCACCCAAAAACAGTGCATTCAACAAGGTCATTTCCAGGTATAACCAATAAAGGCTCGACCTTAGGTTTTCACCCTGGGAATCGAGCGCCGATACTCGATCAGCCCTCTAGTGTTGCCGCCCCCGCTTGACGAGGCCGCTATTGCAGGTCAGCAAACACCTGGCACACAGTCTTCATTGCATCCACCTTCCATCAAAACTTCAAAACCTCCAATCACAACCACCATGACTTTCTCCACCTCTATCAATGCCTTGGGATTCTTGACTTAGACATGTCCCATGACACCCGATAAGAAATCAAAGCTTCACATCACACCCTCTTGAGGCCGTGCTGGCTGATATACGAGCGTGTGCGATCGGAGCCATTCCGACCTAGATATCTAGGGGCGACATACGCCAATACGTATAGATCTCCAACGGGAAGACCGGAACTCGTCAACGGCCAGATCTAAGAGGTTGACATTCCACAGAAAGACAACTTGGCGGAAGAAGAGTGCTAGGGCCAAACCACCATTATTAGGCCGAAGCCAGTAGCCCCCACGCCGCCCTCCTCCCGATCTAGACTTGCATACAAAGGCTAGCAACGCCACATCATGCCACCCACAACCGCGGAGGCCCAAAATTGGCGAGACGACAACCATGGCAAGAGAAAGGGACCAGCCACTCCTGGCCAGATACGGCGACTCCCAGCACCACCGCTGCCGCTACGGAGGCACCGTGTGTAGCCCGCAAGCCCATCCACGACCCCGCCTAAGCGGCTGCTAATACGTCTCCAATGTATATATAGGTTTTGATTGTTTCACACTATTATACTATCATTCTTGGATGCTTTATATGCATTTTTATACAATTTTATACCATTTTTGGGACTAACCTATTAACCTAGTGTCGAGTGCCAGTTCCTGTTTTCTGCATGTTTTTGGCTTTTTCAGAAAATCAATATCAAACGAAGTCCAAATAGAAAAAACAATATTTGGATTAATTTTTTCTAGATCATAAGGGACCCTAGAATGTTTGAGAGAAGGCCAAAAGAGCTACAGGTGAGCGACAAGCTCGTGGGGTGCGCCCCGGGGGGTGTCCCTTGAGCTCCCCCCCCCATAGCATGTCTTGACTTAATTCTGCCTTTATAAATTCAAAAATATTCCCAAGCCAACAAAGAGCCACCCGAAGCATTTTTTCCGTCGCCGCAATCTTTTGTTCTTCCACGATCCCATCTGGAGGCCTTTTATGTTACTTTGCCGGAGGGGGAGTCGATCACGGAGGGCTTCTACATCATCCTTGTTGCCTTTCGATGATGTTTGAGTAGTTTACCATAGACCTTCGGGTCCATAGCTAGTAGCTAGGTGGTTTCTTCTCTCTCTTTGATATTCAATACAATGTTCTGCTCGGTGTTCTTAGAGTTCTATTTGATGTAATATTCTCTTGCGGTGTGTTTGTTGGGATCCGATGAATTGTGGGTTTATGATCTGAATATTCATGAGAAGTAATTGAGTCTTTTCTAAACTTTATTATGCATGATTGTTATAGCTTTGTATTTCTCTTTGATCTATTCGTTTGGTTTGCCCAACTAGATTGATTTATTTTCGGTGGAGAGGTGCTTTGTGATGGGTCCAATTTTGCGGTGCTTTATCCCATTGACAAAAAGGGACAAGGCATGTAATTGTATTGTTGAAACTAAGGGTAAAACGATGAGGTGTGTTCATATTTATTGAGTTTATTTTGTCTACATCACGTCATCTTGCTTAAGGCGTTACTCTGTTTTTATTAACTTAATACCCTAGATGCATGATGGATAGCGGTTGATGGGTGAAGTAATAGTAGAAGATGCAGGTAGGAGTCGGTTTACTTGTCTCGGACGTGATGCCTATATACATGATCATTGCCTGGAATATCGTCATAACTATGCGTTTTTCTATCAATTACCCAACAGTAATTTGTTCGCCCACCGTATGTTATGTGTTCGGAGAGAAGCCTCTAGTGAAAATTATGGCCCCTGGGTCTACTTTAATCTTATATAAGCAAACCAAAATACCTTTGCTGCAATTTTATTTCTTTCATTTTGTTTTGCAATTTATATATCTACCACTATGAGGTTTGATCCTTGCAATTAACAAGTTCAAGGGGATTGCCAACCCTCTTGCCCGCATTGGGTGCAAATATTTGCTTCTGTGTGTGCAGGTGTTGTTCACGAGGTTTTGCATGATTCTCCTTTTTGGTTCGAGAAACCTTGGTTCACATTGAGGGAAATACTTATCTCTACTGCACTGCATCTCCCCTCCTCTTCGGAAAAAAAATCCCAATGCAGCTCACAAGTAGCAGTTGTCATAGCCGCCATCGCCTCGAATAGGTGCCGCCATCCCGGAGCCCTATTTTTCATTGGTGTTCCAGCAACAATCACAGACAGGAGACCAGCAGAGTTGCCCCCCCCCACCACCACCATGCACGGGCTTTGCCCGATGGCGGCGAGGAGGAGGAGCAGAGCAGGGAGTGTCACTGTCCGGAAGGAGATGGCGGCCGCCCGAGTTGCCCTGATGTGGGACAACGCGGGACATCACTTTCTCCATTGGATAGACGAAGTGCGGGATGATTGGGACTTGGGAGTGTAGATAGTAAGCTCATGGATCAATCGTCCTCATCGCAGGTGTTGTCGCCATCGTCGTCCTCCTCCGGTTCATGTTCGTTACCTCTATCACACCAAATCGATGATGATGTTTGTTGGGGATACAACTACTGAGTATAAACCGCCCTGGAGGGGCCGGATCACCCTCGATTATATTGAAGCCCATGAAGATCCGGAAGATGGCGTTTTACCAAGGAAGATTAAAGGCCCAGAGCCCAAAGGAGGATTAGGGCCCATAGATATAAACCGCCGTGATTGTATAACTTGTATTGTAAGTTAGGAAAGGGGAGACCGAGCCGGACACTTGTATGAACCGGCCTCGGGACTCCGTAAACCGGCCGGGCGTCAACCTGTTTATATATAGGGACGACCCGGCGGCGGTTCAGGGATAAGAAACAATAACTCGAGACTTAGGCAAGGCGTATTCCGCTCCCTGGTCATCGTAACCCAATCAATTCCATCACAACTAGACGTAGGCTTTTACCTTCATCGAAGGGGCCAAACTAGTATAAACTCTCGTGTCCTTTGTCCGATTTAACCCCTTCAAGCTAACCCATCGCGATGGCTCCACGACTAAGTCCTTTCTTGAGGACATCTGACGTGATATTTCCATGATAGTTGGCGCCCACCGTGGGGCTATCGCACGATGGTTTCGAGTTCTTGAAGGGCAGCTTTGAAGGACTCAAAGGGT
Source organism: Triticum dicoccoides (assembly GCF_002162155.2). NCBI lineage: Eukaryota > Viridiplantae > Streptophyta > Magnoliopsida > Poales > Poaceae > Triticum > Triticum dicoccoides. The sequence goes on along the minus strand of NC_041385.1, from coordinate 7,164,661 downwards.
ACGCGGTTGGCCGGATAACCAAGAGTCATCGCGACAAGCTCTACATCGACGATGCAGGAGGGGGCCCCGAGGCCGGCTCAATTGAGTACGGGTACCGGGTCTCCTTTGGCGGAATTCATGTTTTCATCGGCAAGATCGGCGAACCGGGTCCTGAGCCGGACATCTGCACCGACCTCATCGAGACGGCTCAGCGTGCAAGTCCCGCCCGGATTCAGCTTGCCATGAAGCGTGCGTTCGTAGGATGTGTCCATGGGATCGGATCAGAACCGGTGTCCGAAGGTGAGATAACCGTTTATTCCGATGGCGAGTCATCCACCGGTGAAACCGAGTCCCTGTAGCAAGTTCATGACAGTGTGTTCGAAGGGTATTCCGATGGCACTAGTATTCCGGAATTTCTTGAACCGCCGAACCAGGTCGCAATCTTCATGGCCGGAACACAGCCAACCTTGCAAAATTCTACTGCGGCGGCATTAGGGTCCGGACCAGCAGCTGGGGCAGGAGGCCCCGCGCGCTGGCCGGCTCAGGTTCTGTCCGGTTTGTTGGACGCTTGGACGACGTTATTGGCCACAGCAGTTACCCCGGAGACACAAGATCGGCATAACGCAGAGGTCACTAAACTACGGGATCAGATAACTCAGGCCAAGGAGGAATTGGCAGCTGAGGAAACCAGGATGGCAGAGGAGCGGGCCGCTTTAGATGCCCAGGCGCAGAGGATTCAGGCCGAGAATTATCGCCTTTTGCTGGATCAGAACACCTCGAATGAAGTATTAAGGAGGAGACATCAGTCTCGCTTGCCGGCGGATTACATTGCGATGAATCTCTTCAGTACGCCAGGGGCAGGAACCAGCAACCTGACAGCAGTAAACCGGACTGTCGTGCTAAGGACCGGAGCGCCAGATCAACCTCAGCTGATGGGTCCACCTCGATGAACCGACAACCCTCCGCGGTACACAACACCCCCGCCGGGTCTCTTCTCTACCCCTTTGGAAAACATGATAGCAGCAGCATCCCGGCTGGCAGCTATTCCGATGGAGGGTGAATCGCCAATGGCGGTTGAGACACGGCGGGCCAGGGATCTTCTTCAGACTGCTATGGCGCAGCAGTAGGCTTACTCATATAGCCGAGACAGGATTCACACGACCCCCCGTCCGAGCAAGAGCTATAGCAGGCACATAGATGAACCAGAGGTGTCCAGCAGTGCGCGGCGCCACAACGTCCCTCAAGGACCCAATCCGGCGCGCGGTGAGGTGAATGCTCAGAATGTGGTGGATAATGGCAGAGCACGAAGGGAGGCCGCTTTGGCAGCACAATATGCGGGTCGTTATGAACCCGCCCCGGTTCAGCTAGCAGCTTCAGTAGACCGGGGCACCGGGCTTGCTTTCAGTTCCTGGAGAGTACCGTGTCTCATTCCGGCTCTCCGCAATGTGCGACTGCCTAAGGATTTCAAGGGACCATGTAAGGTGCCTAATTACACTGCTGATCAGCCACCTAAGGCGTGGGTTGAAACTTATGAGATGGCAATGGAGATGCTGGATGTGGATGAAGCGGCCTATGCAAAATACTTGACGATGATGTTGGAAGGAACATCCCGTACTTGGTTGAAGAACCTGCCGGTTAACTCCATCGAGTCATGGGACCAGTTGAAGGCCCGGTTTATAGCAAATTTCAAGGATACGTGCAAACAACCTATGTCCATTGTGGATCTGGATGCCTGTGTTCAAGGAGAGAACGAGTCAACAACTCATTGGGTGCGCCGGGTTTTAGAAGTTTTGCATTCGTTGGACCGGATTAACGCTGGCCAAGCAATCATAACATTGGAGCGTAACTGCCAGTTTAAGTCATTAAAGATGATGAAGTTGGGACGGCTCAAGCGCCACTGCAATGACATGGGAACACTTATGGCAGCCTTGGTCAAATATGCCGAGTCTGATAATACCAAGGATCCCGATTCTGATGAGGAGAAACCGCAGAAGGGAAAGAAGAACGGCGGTGCAAAGAGACAGCATCACAACCAAGGAAGCCATGGGAATAATAGTAAGCGCAAAGCAGATAGTTCAGATTTTGTGGCTAACACTAATATGCAGCGTCGTAAGGGTAAACCGCCCCAGCGCGGTGGAGGGATGAATCTGGAGCGTTTGTTAAACCAGCCCTGCTCAAAGCACGGGACCAAGGAGGTTCCAGCAACACATCTTTGGAAAGATTGTCACGTTATGAAGGAGTTCAAAAACTCTGATCTCTTCCGTATGATCAGGGTCCATCCGGTGGATCAGGTCCAGGTTTTCATGGCGGCGGCGGTTCAAACTCTGAATTTCAGAAAAATCAGGGCAACCAGAACAACCAAGGTGGTAATAACCAACAGAATAATCAAGGGAATCAGCAGCAGTCAGGTTATCAGAGTCACCCAAAGCAGCTGAATGGTGGGCAGTATCATGTGTTCACTACTAGTTTGTGCAAGCGTGATCAAAAGCTTCACAAGAGGGTAGTTAATGTTGTTGAACCGGCAGTGCCACGTGCTACGTCTTGAGCTTGTGTTGGTTTTCCTCGAAGAGGAGAGGGTGATGCAGCAAAGTGTAGCTTAAGTATTTCCCTCAGTTTTGAGAACCAAGGTATCAATCCAGTAGGAGGCTCCTCAAAAGTCCCACGCACCTACACAAACAAACTGAGAACTCGCAACCAACGCAATAAAGGGGTTGTCAATCCCTTCACGGCCACTTGCGAAAGTGATATCTAATAAAGATAGTATGATAAGATAAATATATTTTTGGTATTTTATAAGATAGATGCAAAAATTAAAGATGCAAATAAAGATAGATTGAAAGCAAATATGATAAGAGATAGACTCGGGGGCCATAGGTTTCACTAGAGGCTTCTCTCAAGATAGCATAAGTATTACGATGGGTGAACAAATTACTGTCGAGCAATTGATAGAAAAGCTCATAGTTATGAGATTATCTAGGCATGATCATGTATATAGGCATCACGTCCATAACAAGTAGACCGACTCCTGCCTGCATCTACTACTATTACTCCACACATTGACCACTATCCAGCATGCATCTAGAGTATTAAGTTCATAAGAACAGAGTAACGCATTAAGCAAGATGACATGATGTAGACGGATAAACACATGCAATATGATATAAACCCCATCTTGTTATCCTCGATGGCAACAATACAATACGTGTCTTGCAACCCTTTCTGTCACTGGGTAAGAACACCGCAAGATTGAACCCAAAGCTAAAAACTTCTCCCATAGCAAGAAATATCAATCTAGTAGGCCAAACCAAACTGATAATTCAAAGAGACTTGCAAAGATAACTCAATCATACATAAAAGAATTCAGAGAAGATTCAAATATTATTCATAGATAAACTTGATCATAAACCCACAATTCATCGGATCTCGAAAAACACACCGCAAAAAGAGTTTACATCAAATAGATCTCCACAAGAGAGGGGGAGAACATTGTATTGAGATCCAAAAAGAGAGAAGAAGCCATCTAGCTAATAACTATGGACTCGTAGGTCTGTGGTAAACTACTCACAAGTCATCGGAGGGGCAAGGATGTTGATGTAGAAGCCCTTCGTGGTCGATTCCCCCTCCAGCAGAGTGCTGGCAAAGGCTCCAAGATGAGATCTCGCGGATACAAAAGGTTACGGCGGTTGAAATTGTGTTTCGTGGTGCTCCTGGATGTTTTCGGGGTACGTAAGTATATATAGGAAGAAGAAGTACGTCGGTGGCCGCCCGAGGGGCCCACGAGACAGGGGGGCGCGCCCTACAGGGGGGCGGCCCCCTGTCTCGTGGGGCCCTCGGGAGCTTCTTGACTTGCACTCCAAGCTCTCCGGATCAGATTTGTTCCAAAAATCACGCTCCCGAAGGTTTCATTCCGTTTGGACTCCGTTTGATATTCCTTTTCTTCGAAATACTGAAATAGGCAAAAAGAAACAACAATATGGGCTGGGCCTCCGGTTAGTAGGTTAGTCCCAAAAATGATATAAATATATAAAATAAAGCCCATAAACATCTAAAAGGGGTAATATAATAGCATGGAACAATAAAAAATTATAGATATATTGGAGACGTATCAAGCATCCCCAATCTTAATTCCTGCTCGTCCTCGAGTAGGTAAATGATAAAAAAGAGAATTTTTGATGTGGAATGCTACCTAGCATAATTCATAATGTAATTTTTCTTTATTGTGGCATGAATGTTCAGATCCGAATGAATACAAAATAAAAGTTCATATTGACATAAGAAATAGTAACACTTCAAGCATACCAATCAAAGTAATCATGTCTTCTCAAAATAACATGGCAAAAGAAAGTTCATCCCTACAAAATCATATAGTTAGGCTATGCTTCATTTTTGTCACACAAAGATGTTCCCAACTTCTATACCCCCGATGACAAGCCAAGCAATTGTTTCATACTTAAATAATCTCAAACTTTTTCAACCTTCACACAATACATGAGCGTGAGCCATGGATATAGCACTATGGGTGGAATATAATATGATGATGGGGATTGTGTGGAGAAGACAAAAAAGGAGAAAGTCTCACATTGACGAGGCTAATCAACGGGCTATAGAGATGCCCATCAATTGATGTCAACATGAGGAGTAGGGATTGCCATGCAACGGATGCACTAGAGCTACAAATGAGTGCTCAACAAAGGAAGACTAGTGGGTGTGCATCCAACTTGCTTGCTCATGAAGACCTAGGGCATTTGAGGAAGCCCATCGTAGGAATATACAAGCCAAGTTCTATAATGAAAAATTCCCACTAGTATGAAAAAGACAACTTATGAGACTCACTACATGAAGAACAAGGTGCTACTTTGAAGCACAAAATATGAGACTCACTACATGAAGAACAAGGTGCTACTTTGAAGCACAAGTGTGGAAAAAGATATAGTAACATTGCCCTTTTTATTTATTTATTTCTTTTTTTTCTTTTATTTTTTTTATTTTTTTGGGCCTTTCTTTTGTTTTTCTTCTTTTTAGCCTTTCTTTATTTTTATTTTTGGGCAATGCTCTAATAATGATGATCATCACACTTCTATTGATTACAACATAAGAATTACAACTTGAATCTAGAACAAGATATGACTCTATATGAATGCCTCTGGCGGTGTACCGGGATGGTGCAATGAATCAAGAGTGACATGTATGAAAATAATGCATGGTGGCTTTGCCACAAATACGATGTCAACTACATGAATGGAACGGTGGAAAGTTGCATGGCAATATATCTCGGAATGGCTATGGAAATGCCATAATAGGTAGGTATGGTGGCTGTTTTGAGGAAGATATAAGGAGGTTTATGTGTGATAGAGCGTATCGTATCACGGGGTTTGGATGCACCCGCGGAGTTTGCACCAACTCTCAAGGTGAGAAAGGGCAATGCACGGTACCGAAGAGGCTAGCAAAGGCGGAAAGGTAAAAGTGTGTATAATCCATGGACTCAACATTAGTCAAAACAACTCATATACTTATTGCAAAAATTTAGAAGTCATCAAAAATCAAGTACTACGCGCATGCTCCTAGGGGGATAGATTGGTAGGAAAAGACCATTGCTCGTCCCCGACCGCCACTCATAAGGCTGCACAAGCCAAGTACACTTCATGCTTTAAATTTGTTACACAACTTTAACCATACGTGCATGCTAAGGGACTTGCTAACTTCAACACAAGAATTCTTTGAATTCATAATCACCCAACTAGCATGACTTTAATATCACTACCTCCATATCTCAAAACAATTATCAAGTATCACGTTGATCATAGCATCCAATTCACTTCTTATGATAGTTTTTATTATACCCAACTTGGATGCTCATCATTCTAGGACCAACTTTATGATAATAGCAAATACCATGCCGTCCTAAAAGACTCTAAAAATAATATAAGTTAAGCATGAGAGACTAGAAATTTCTTAAAAATTAATACACCACCGTGCTCTAAAAGATATAAGTGAAGCACTAGAGCAAAAACTATCAAGCTCAAAAGATATAAGTGAAGCACATAGAGTATTCTAGCAAATTCTAATCAAATAGGCTTCTCCCAAAAGGTGTGTACTGCAAGGATTATTGTGGTAAACTAAAAAGCAAAGACGAATAAAATACACGACGCTCCAAGCAAAACACATATCATGTGGCGAATAAAAATATAGCTCCAAGTAAAGTTACCAATGAACGAAGACGAAAGAGGGGATGCCTTCCCGGGGCATCCCCAAGCTTAGGCTTTTGGCTATTCTTGAATATCTTGGGGTTCCATGGGCATCCCCAAGCTTAGGCTCTTCCACCCTTTATTCCATAGTCCATAAAAGCTTTACCCAAAACTTGAAAACTTCACAACACAAAACTCAACAGGAAATCTTATAAGCTCCGTTACTGAAAGAAAACAAAACCACCACATAAGGTACTGCAATGAACTCCTTCTTTATTTAATTTGGTGTTAAACCTACTGTATTCCAACTTCTTTATGGTTCATAGACTGAATTACTAGCCATAGATGCATTGAAATAAGCAAACAACACACGAAAAACAGAATCTGTCACAAACAGAACAGTCTGTAGCAATCTGTAACTAACGCAAACTTCTGGAACTCTACAAATCCTACCAAAATAGTAAGTCCTGGAAAATTTGTCTATTGAACAGAAGCAAGAAGAATCAACGCAAAATCACGTTCCTGTGATTTAACAAAATTATATTCGTGCGCGCAAAGTTTCTGTTTTTTAGCAGAATCAAATCAACTATCATCGTAGGTTATCCTATAGGTTCTACTTGGCACAAACACTAATTAAAAGATAAAAAACACATCTAAACAGAAGGTAGATGCAAGATTTATTACTAAACAGGAGCAAAAACAAAAAAACATAAAGAAAATTGGGTTGCCTCCCAACTAGCGCTATCGTTTAACGCCCCTAGCTAGGCATAAAAGTAAGGATAGATTTAACTAGTGCCATCTTTGGCACTAAATTCATAAGTAGCACGCATGATAGATTCATAAGGTAATTTGACTTTCTTTCTTGGACAGTGCTCCATTCCTTTCTTTAAAGGAAATTGGAATCTAATGTTCCCTTCCTTCATATCAATAATTGCACCAATCGTTCTAAGGAAAGGTCTACCGAGAATAATAGGGCAATAAAGATTGCAATCTATATCAAGAACGATAAAATCTACGGGCACCAAATTTCTATTTGCAACAATAAGAACATCATTGATCCTTCCCATAGGCTTTTTAATGGTGGAATCCGCAAGATGCAAATTTAAAGAGCAATCATCAAGATCATGGAAACCTAGAATATCACATAAAGTTTTCGGAATCGTGGAAACACTAGCACCCAAATCACACAAAGCAAAACACTCATAATCTTTAATTCTAATCTTTATAGTAGGTTCCCACTCATCATTAAGTTTTCTAGGTATAGAAACTTCCAATTAAGTTTTTCATCATAAGATTGCATCGAGGCATCAACAATATGTTTGGTAAAAGCTTTATTTTGACTATAAGAATGAGGAGAATTAACCACGGATTGCAACAAGGAAATACAACCTTTTAAAGAGCAATTATCATAATCAAATTCCTTGAAATCCGAGATAGTAGGTTCAATATTATTAGAAGTTGAAGATTCTCCAATCTCACTTTTACCAAATTTAACATCAAGATCTAAAGATTCCAAATTTTTGGGACGCCTTCTAGGCAAAGTTGATTCATCATCACTCCCATAATCATCAAAATTCATATTGCAAAACATAGATCTAATCGGAGACATATCAATAACTTTAAAATCCTCATCATTATTTTCACGGAGACTAGAAGAACACGCTTTTATAAAGCTTTCTTTTTTAGCACACAATCTAGCGGTTCTTTCCTTACACTCGTCAATGGAAATTCTCATTACTTTGAGAGACTCATTGATATCATGCTTAGGAGAAGAAGATCCAAGTTCAAGAGAATTAACATCAAGCGAAAGTCTATCAATGTTCCTAGCCAAATCATCAACTTTGAGAAATTTTTCTTAAAGCAAAGAATTAAAATTCTTTTGAGAAATCATAAATTATTTCACACTATTCTCAAAATCAGAGGGAATCTTATTAAAATTACCATAAGAATTATTGTAGGAATTTCCATAATTATTAGAGGGATTACTAGGGAATGGTCTAGTATTAAAATTTCCTCTATAAGCATTGTTTCCAAAACTATTCCTACCAACAAAATTCACATCCATAGATTCATTATTATTCTCAATCAAGGAAGACAAAGGCATATCATTGGGATCAACAGGAGTATTTTTAGTAGCAAACATCTTCATAAGTTCATCCATATTTCCACTCAAAACATTGATTTCTTCTATAGCATGCACTTTTTTACTAGAAGATCTTTCGGTGTGCCATTGAGAATAATTAGCCATAATATTATCAAGAAATTTTGTAGCATCTCCTAACCTAATTTCCATAAACGTGCCTCCCGCGGCCGAATCTAAGAGATTTCTCGAAGCAAAGTTCAAACCGGCATAAAAGTTTTGTATGATCATCCATAAATTCAAACCATGAGTAGGGCAATTGCGAAGCATCAATTTCATTCTTTCCCAACATTGGGCAACATGCTCATGATCAAGTTGTTTAAAATTCATAATATCATTCCTAAGAGTGATGATCTTAGCGGGAGGAAAATACTTAGAGATAAAAGCATCTTTGCACTTGTTCCAAGAATCAATACAATTTTTAGGCAAAGACGAAAACCAAACTTTAGCACGATCTCTAAGTGAAAACGGAAATAACTTCAATTTGACAATATTGTTATCCGTATCTTTCTTCTTTTGCATATCACACAAATCAACAAAATTATTTAGATGAGTAGCGGCATCTTCACTAGGAAGGCCGGCGAATTGATCTTTCATAACAAGATTCAGCAAAGCGGTATTGATTTTACAAGACTCAACATCATTAAGAGGAGAAATCGGAGTACTAAGGAAATCATTATTATTGGTATTCGAGAAGTCACACAACTTGGTATTATCTTGTGCCACGGCAACAAGTAATCCAACACACAAGCAAACAGAAAAACGGCAAGCGAAAAGAGAGGAGGAGATTGGGAAAGAGAGGGCGAATAAAACAGCAAAGGTGACGTGGGGGAGAGGAAAATGAGAGGCAAATGGAAAATAATGTAAATGTGAGGGAGATGGGTTTGTGATGGGTACTTGGTATGTCTTGACTTGAGCGAAGACCTCCCTGGCAACGGCGCCAGAAATCCTTCTTGCTACATCTTGAGCTTGCGTTGGTTTTCCTCAAAGAGGAGAGGGTGATGCAGCAAAGTGTAGCGTAAGTATTTCCCTCAGTTTTGAGAACCAAGGTATCAATCCAGTAGCAGGCTCCTCAAAAGTCCCACGCACCTACACAAACAAACTGAGAACTCGCAACCAACACAATAAAGGGGTTGTCAATCCCTTCGCGGCCACTTGCAAAAGTGATATCTAATAAAGATAGTATGATAAGATAAATATATTTTTGGTATTTTATAAGATAGATGCAAAAATTAAATATGCAAATAAAGATAGATTGAAAGCAAATATGAGAAGAGATAGACCCGGGGGCCATAGGTTTCACTAGAGGCTTCTCTCAAGATAGCATAAGTATTACTGTGGGTGAACAAATTACTATCGAGCAATTGATAGAAAAGCGCATAGTTATGAGATTATCTAGGCATGATCATGTATATAGGCATCACGTCCATAACAAGTAGACCGACTCCTGCCTGCATCTACTACTATTACTCCACACATCGACCACTATCCAGCATGTATCTAGAGTATTAAGTTCATAAGAACAGAGTAACGCATTAAGCAAGATGACATGATGTAGACGGATAAACACTTGCAATATGACATAAACCCCATCTTGTTATCCTCGATGGCAACAATACAATACGTGTCTTGCAACCCTTTCTGTCACTGGGTAAGAACACTGCAAGATTGAGCCCAAAGCTAAACACTTCTCCCATAGCAAGAAATATCAATCTAGTAGGCCAAACCAAACTGATAATTCAAAGAGACTTGCAAAGATAACTCAATCATACATAAAAGAATTCAGAGAAGATTCAAATATTATTCATAGATAAACTTGATCATAAACCCACAATTCATCGGATCTCGAAAAACACACCGCAAAAAGAGTTTACATCAAATAGATCTCCACAAGAGAGGGGGAGAACATTGTATTGAGATCCAAAAAGAGAGAAGAAGCCATCTAGCTAATAACTATGGACTCGTAGGTCTGTGGTAAACTACTCACAAGTCATCGGAGGGGCAAGGATGTTGATGTAGAAGCCCTTCGTGGTCGATTCCCCCTCCAGCAGAGTGCTGGCAAAGGCTCCAAGATGAGATCTCGCGGATACAAAAGGTTACGGCGGTTGAAATTGTGTTTCGTGGTGCTCCTGGATGTTTTCGGGGTACGTAAGTATATATAGGAAGAAGAAGTACGTCGGTGGCCGCCCGAGGGGCCCACGAGACAGGGGGGCGCGCCCTACAGGGGGGCGGGCCCCTATCTCATGGGGCCCTCGGGAGCTTCTTGACTTGCACTCCAAGCTCTCCGGATCAGGTTTGTTCCAAAAATCATGCTCCCGAAGGTTTCATTCCGTTTGGACTCTATTTGATATTCCTTTTCTTCGAAATACTGAAATAGGCAAAAAAACAGCAATATGGGTTGGGCCTCCGGTTAGTAGGTTAGTCCCAAAAATGATATAAATATGTAAAATAAAGCCCATAAACATCTAAAAGGGGTAATAAAATAGCATGGAACAATCAAAAATTATAGATACATTGGAGACGTATCACCACGTTACTTGCGGTGGTCTGAGCAGCCCATTGTGTGGAGCAGAGAGGATCATCCGCCCGAGTTGATAATTCGGGTCATCTGGCTTTGGTGGTGGCGCCTCAGGTGGGAGGTTATAAGTTTACCAAGGTGTTGATGGATGGAGGGAGCAGTATCAACATCCTGTACTATGAGACTTTCCGTCGCATGGGGTTGACAGATAAGAGTCTTAAACCGTCAAACACTGTTTTTCATGGTGTAGTACCGGGTAAATCGGCATATCCTGTTGGCAAGATTGCTTTGGAGGTTGTGTTTGGAGATGAGCACGATTCTAGGTCTGAAACTTTGACCTTTGAAGTGGTGAAAATCCAGAGCCCATATCATGCACTGTTTGGATGGCCGGCTTACGCGAAGTTCATGGCAAGGCCCTGCTACATTTATTTACAGCTCAAGATGTCGGGTCATAAGGGGACCATCACAGTCCATGGAAGCCGTAAGATCGCTTTGGATTGCGAGGAAGGTGATGCGGCTTATGCTGAATCGGTTTGTGCAACAGAGGAGTTGAAGTTCTATAAGGACAATGTTGATCCGGCAGACATGACTGTTGGGGAACGTATCAGAAATTCAAAATTTTCCTACATATCAGCAAGATCTATCTATGGAGAAACCAACAACGAGGGGAAGGAGAGTGCATCTACATACCCTTGTAGATCGCTAAGCGGAAGCGTTCAAGAGAACGGGGTTGAAGGAGTCGTACTCGTCGTGATCCAAATCACCGGAGATCCTAGTGCCGAACGGACGGCACCTCCGCGTTCAACACACGTACAGCCCGGTGACGTCTCCCATGCCTTGATCCAGCAAGGAGAGAGGGAGAGGTTGAGGAAGACTCCATCCAGCAGCAGCACAACGGCGTGGTGGTGGTGGAGGAGCATGGCAATCCTACAGGGCTTCGCCAAGCACCTGCGGGAGAGGAGGAGGTGTCACGGGAGGGAGGGAGGCGCCAGGGCTTCAGGTGCGGCTGCCCTCCCTCCCCTCCACTATATATAGGGACAAGGGAGAGGGGGGGGGCGCAGCCTTGGCCCTTCCTCCAAGGAAGGATGCGGCTAGGGAGGAGTCCATCCTCCCCAAGGCACCTAGGAGGTGCCTTCCCCCTTTAGGACTCTCCCTTTCCCTTATCTCTTGGCGCATGGGCCTCTTGGGGCTGGTGCCCTTGGCCCATATAGGCCAAGGAGCACACCCCTACAGCCCATGTGGCCCCCCGGGGCAGGTGGACCCCTGGTGGACCCCCGGACCCCTTTCGGCACTCCCGGTACAATAACGATAATGCGCGAAATTTTCCGGCGACCAAAACAAGACTTCCCATATATAAATCTTTACCTCCGGACCATTCTGGAACTCCTCATGACGTCCGGGATCTCATCCGGGACTCCGAACAACATTCGGTAACCACATACAAACTTCCTTTATAACCCAAGCGTCATCGAACCTTAAGTGTGTAGACCCTACGGGTTCGGGAACCATGCTGACATGACCGAGACGTTCTCCGGTCAATAACCAACAGCAGGATATGGATACCCATGTTGGCTCCCACATGTTCCACGATGATCTCATCGGATGAACCACGATGTCAAGGACTCAATCGATCCCGTATACAATTCCCTTTGTCTAGCGGTATTGTACTTGCCCGAGATTCGATCGTCGGTATCCCGATACCTTGTTCAATCTCGTTACCGGCAAGTCTCTTTACTCATTCTGTAACACATCATCCCGTGATCAACCCCTTGGTCACATTGTGCACATTATGATGATGTCCTACCGAGTGGGCCCAGAGATACCTCTCCATTAACCGGAGTGACAAATCCCAGTCTCGATTCGTGCCAACCCAACAGACACTTTCGGAGATACCTGTAGTGCACCTTTATAGCCACCCAGTTACGTTGTGACGTTTGGTACACCCAAAGCGTTCCTACGGTATCCGGGAGTTGCACAATCTCATGGTCTAAGGAAATGATACTTGACATTATAAAAGCTTTAGCATACTAACTACACGATCTTTGTGCAAGGCTTAGGATTGGGCTTGTCCATCACATCATTCTGCTAATGATGTGATCCCGTTATCAACGACATCCAATGTCCATGGTCAGGAAACCGTAACCATCTATTGATCAACGAGCTAGTCAATCAGAGGCTTACTAGGGACATGGTGTTGTCTATGTACCCACACATGTATCTGAGTTTCCTATCAATACAATTATAGCATGGATAATAAATGATTATCATGAACAAGGAAATATAATAATAATAACTAATTTATTATTGCCTCTAGGGCATATTTCCAACAGTCTCCCACTTGCACTAGAGTCAATAATCTAGGTCACATCGCCATGTGACCAACATCCAAGAGTTTACTAGTGTCACTAAACTAGTTCACATCACCATGTGATTAAGACTCAATGAGTTCTGGTGTTTGATCATGTTTTGCTTGTGAGAGAGGTTTTAGTCAACGGGTCTGCAGTATCCAGATCCGTATGTACTTCGCAATTCTCTATGTCATATTGTAAATGCTGCTTCCACGCTCCACTTGGAGCTATTCCAAATGGTTGCTCTACTATACGTATCCGGTTTGCTACTCAGAGTCATTCAGATAGCTGTTAAAGCTTGCATCGACGTAACCCTTTACGTCGAACTCTTTATCACCTCCATAATTGAGAAACATGTCCTTATTTACTCCAAGGACAATTTTGACCGCTGTCCAATGATCCATTCCTGGATCATTCTTGTACCCCTTGACTGACTCATGGCAAGGCACACTTCCGGTGCGGTACATAGCATAGCATACTATAGAGCCTACGTCTGAAGCATAGGGGACGACCTTCGTCCTTTCTCTCTCTTCTGCTGTGGTCGAGCTTTAACTCTTAACTTCATACCTTACAACTCAGGCAAGAACTCCTTCTTTGACTGATCCATCTTGAACACCTTAAAGATCATGTCAAGGTATGTGCACATTTGAAAGTACCATTTAGCGGTTTTTTGATCTATCCTCATAGGTCTTGATGCTCAATGTTCAAGTAGCTTAATCCAGGTTCTCCATTGAAAAACACTTTTCAAATAACCCCATATGCTTTTCAGAAATTCTACATCATTTCTGATCAACAATATGTCAACAACATATACTCATCAGAAATTCTATAGCGCTCCCACTCACTTCTTTGGAAATACAAGTTTCTCATAAACTTTTGTACAAACCCAAAATCTTTGATCATCTCATCAAAGCGTACATTCCAACTCCGAGATGTTTACTCCAGTCCTTAGAAGGATTGCTGGAGTTTTGCATACTCGTTAGCGTTCTTCAGGATTGACAAAACCTTATGGTTGTATCACATACAACCTTTCCTCAAGGATATCGTCGAGGAAACAATGTTTTGACATCCTACCTGCAAGATTTCATAAATAATGCAGTAACTGCTAATCCATTTCCAACAGACTCTTAGCATCGCTATGAGTGAGAAAGCCTCACCGTAGTCAAGTCCTTGAACTTGTTGGAAAACATCTTAACGACAAGTCGAGCTTTCTTAATGGTGATTCTTACCATCATTGTCTGTCTTCCTTTTAAAATCCATATGTACCCAACGGCCTTATGACCATCAAGTATTTCTTCCAAAGTCATGGATCCTTTCTCGGATTTTATGGCCTCGAGCCATTCATCGGAATCCGGGCCCACCATCGCTTCTCCATAGCTCATAGGTTCATTGTTGTCTAGCAACATGACCTCTAAGACAGGATTGCGTACCACTCTGAAGTAGTACGCATCCTTGTCACCCTACGAGGTACGGTAGTGACTTGATCCAAAACTTCATGATCACTATCACAAGCTTCTACTTCAATTGGTGTAGGCACCACAGGAACAACTTCCTGTGCCCTGCTACACACTAGTTGAAGTGACGGTTCAATAACTTCATCAAGTCTCCACCATCCTCCCACTCAATTCTTTCGAGAGAAACCTTTTTCTCGAGAAAGGACCCGTTTCTAGAAACAATTACTTTTGCTTCTGGATCTGAGATAGGAGGTATACCCAACCATTTTGGGTATCCTATGAAGATGTATTTATCCGTTTTGGGTTCGAGCTTATCACGATGAAACTTTTTCACATAAGCGTCGCAGCCCCAAACTTTTAAGAAACGACAACTTAGGTTTCTCCAAACCATAGTTCAAATGGTGTCGTCTCAACGGAATTACGTGGCGCCCTATTAAAGTGAGTGCGGTTGTCTCTATTGCCTAACCCATGAACGATAGTGGTAATTCGATAAGAGACATCATGGTACGCACCATATCCAATAGGGTGCAACTATGATGTTCGGACACACCATCACACTATGGTGTTCCAGGCGGTATTTATTGTGAAACAATTTCCACAATGTCTTAATTGCGTGCCAAATCTCGTAACTCAGATACTCATCTCTATGATCATATCATAGACATTTTATCCTCTTGTCACAATTCAACTTTACTCTTAAATTACTTGAACCATTCAATAATTCAGACTTGTGTTTCATCAAGTAAATATACTCAGTATCTACTTAAATCATCTGTGAAGTAAGAACATAACGATATTCACTGCATGCCTCAGCACTCATTGGATTGCACACATCAAAGTGTGTTACTTCCAACAAGTTGCTATCTTGTTCCATCTTACTGAAAACGAGGCTTTTCAGTCATCTTGCCTCTGTGGTATGATTTGCTTATCTCAAGTGATTCAAAATCAAGTGAGTCCAAACGATCCATCTGCATGGAGTTTCTTCATGCGTACATACCAATAGAAATGGTTCGCATGTCTCAAACTTTTCAAAACGAGTGAGTCCAAAGATCCATCAACATGGAGCTTCTTCATGCGTTTTATACCAATATGACTTACATGGCAGTGCCACAAGTAAGTGGTACTATCATTGCTATCTTATATCTTTTGGCATGAATATGTGTATCACTACAATCGAGATTCAATAAACTATTCCTTTAGGTGCAAGACCATTGAAGGTATTATTCAAATAAATAGAGTAACCATTATTCTCCTTAAATGAATAACTGTATTGCGATAGACATAATCCAATCATGTCTATGCTTAACGCAAACACCAAATTTAGGTTTAACACCAATATCGATGGTAGAGGGAGCGTGCGGTGCTTGATCACATCAACCTTGGAAACACTTCCAACACATATCGTCAGCTCACCTTTAGCTAGTCTCCGTTTATTCCGTAGCTTTTATTTTGAGTTACTAACACTTAGCAACTGAACCGGTATCTAATACCCTGGAGCTACTAGGAGTACTAGTAAAGTACACATTAACATAATGTATATCCAATATACTTCTATTGACCTTGCCAGCCTTCTTATCTACCATGTATCTAGGGTAATCCTGCTCCAGTGGCTGTTCCCCTTATTACAGAAGCGCTTAGTCTCGGGTTTAAGTTCAACCTTGGGTTTCTTCACTGGAGCAGCAGCTGATTTGCCGTTTCATGAAGTATCCCTTCTTGCCCTTGCCCTTCTTGAAACTAGTGGTTTCACCAACCATCAACAATTGATGCTCCTTCTTGATTTCTACTTTCGCGGTGTCAAACATCGTGAATACCTCAAGGATCATCATGTCTATCCCTGATATGTTATAGTTCATCACGAAGCTCTAGCAGCTTGGTGGCAATGACTTTGGAGAAACATCACTATCTCATCTAGAAGATCAACTCCCACTCGATTCAAGTGATTGTTGCACTCAGACAATCTGAGCACAAGCTCAACGATTGAGCTTTTCTCCCTTAGTTTGCAGGCTAAGAAAATCGTCAGAGGTCTTATACCTCTTGACGTGGGCACGAGCCTGAAATCCCAATTTCAGCCCTCGAAACATCTCATATGTTCTGCGACGTTTCGAAAACATCTTTGGTGCCTCAACTCTAAACTGTTTAACTGAACTATCACGTAGTTATCAAAACATGTATGTCCGATGTTTGCAACATCCATAGACGATGTTTTGGGGTTCTGCACACTGAGCGGTGCATTAAGGCCATAATCTTTCTACTGATCACATAATCGCTACTGTCAACTTTCAACTATATTTTCTCTAGGAACATATCTAAAACAGTAGAACTAAAGCGCGAGCTATGACATAATTTGCAAAGGGCTTTTGACTATGTTCAGGATAATTAAGTTCATCTAATGAACTCCCACTCAGATAGACATCCCTCTAGTCATCTAAGTGATTACATGATCCGAGTCAACTAGGCCGTGTCCGATCATCACGTGAGATGGACTAGTCATCATCGGTGAACATCTTTATGTTGATCGTATCTACTATACGACTCATGCTCGACCTTTCGGTCTCTTGTGTTCCGAGGCAATATCTCTACATGCTAGGCTTGTCAAGTTAACCTAAGTGTTTCGCGTGTGTAAATCTGGCTTACACCCGTTGTATGTGAACGTAAGAATCTATCACACCCGATCATCATGTGGTGCTTCGAAACGACGAACTTTCGCAACGGTGCACAGTTAGGGGGAACACTTTCTTGAAATTTTAATGAGGGATCATCTTATTTACTATCGTCGTTCTAAGCAAATAAGATGTATAAACATGATAAACATCACATGCAATCAAATAGTGACATGATATGGCCAATATCATTTTGCTCCTTTTGATCTCCATCTTCGGGGCTCCATGATCATCATCGTCACCGGCATGACACCATGATCTCCATCATCGTGTCTTCATGAAGTTGTCTCGCCAACTATTACTTCTACTACTATGGCTACCGGTTAGCAATAAACTGAAGTAATTACATGGCGTTGTATAATGACACGCAGGTCATACAATAAATAAAGCCAACTGCTATGGCTCCTGCCGGTTGTCATACTCATCCACATGCAAGTCGTGATTACTATTACAAGAACATGATCAATCTCAT
Organism: Triticum dicoccoides; assembly: GCF_002162155.2. NCBI lineage: Eukaryota > Viridiplantae > Streptophyta > Magnoliopsida > Poales > Poaceae > Triticum > Triticum dicoccoides. Next base: position 7,146,905 of record NC_041385.1, on the reverse strand, counting down.
ACATCACATATATTCATCAAATTCTTCTTGGCCATATCACATCACATAGCATACCCTGCAAAAACAAGTCAGACGTCCTCTAATTGTTGTTTGCATGTTTTACGTGGCTGTTATGGGTTTCTAGCAAGAACATTTCTTACCTACGCAAAACCACAACGTGATATGCCAATTGCTATTTACCCTTCATAAGGACCCTTTTCATCGAATCCGTTCCGACTAAAGTGGGAGAGACTGGCACCCGCTAGCCACCTTATGCACCAAGTGCATGTCAGTCGGTGGAACCTGTCTCACGTAAGAGTACGTGTAAGGTCGGTCCGGGCCGCTTCATCCCACAATACCGTCGAAACAAGATTGGACTAGTAACGGTAAGCATATTGAACAAAATCAACGCCCACAACTACTTTGTGTTCTACTTGTGCAAAGAATCTACGCAATAGACCTAGCTCATGATGCCACTGTTGGGGAACGAAGCAGAAATTCAAAATTTTCCTACGTGTCACCAAGATCTATCTATGGAGAAACCAGCAATGAGGGGAAGGAGAGTGCATCTACATACCCTTGTAGATCGCTAAGTGGAAGCGTTCAAGAGAACGGGGCTGAAGGAGTCGTACTCGTCGTGATCCAAATCACCGGAGATCCTAGTGCCGAACGGACGGCACCTCCGCGTTCAACACACGTACAGCCTGTTGGGGAACGTAGCAGAAATTCAAAATTTTCCTACGTATCACCAAGATCTATCTATGGAGAGACCAGCAACGAGTAGAAAGGAGAGTGCATCTACATACCCTTGTAGATCGCTAAGCGGAAGCGTTCAAGTGAACGGGGTTGATGGAGTCGTACTCGTCGTGATTCAGATCACCGATGATCCTAGTGCCGAACGGACGGCACCTCCGCGTTCAACACACGTACAGCTCGATGATGTCTCCCACGCCTTGATCCAGCAAGGAGAGAGGGAGAGGTTGAGGAAGACTCCATCCAGCAGCAGCACAACGGCGTGGTGGTGATGGAGGAGCGTGGCAATCCTGCAGGGCTTCGCCAAGCACCTACGGGAGAGGAGGAGGTGTCACGGGAGGGAGGGAGGCGCCAAGGGCTCAGGTATGGATGCCCTTCCTCCCCTCCACTATATATAGGGGCAGGGGAGAGGGGGGAGGCGCAGCCTTGCCCCCTCCTCCAAGGAAGGGGTGCGGCTAAGGAGGGGGGGAGGAGTCCATCCTCCCCAAGGCACCTCGGAGGTGCCTTCCCCCTTTAGGACTCTCCCCTTTTTCCTATATCTTGGCGCATGGGCCTCTAGGGGCTGGTGCCCTTGGCCCATGTAGGCCAAGGCGCACCCCTACAGCCCATGTGGCCCCCCGGGGCAGGTGGCCCCACCCGGTGGGCCCCCGGGACCCTTCCGGTGGTCCCGGTACAATACCGATGACCCCGAAACTTGTCCCGATGGCCGAAACAGGACTTCCTATATATAAATCTTTACCTCCGGACCATTCCGGAACTCCTCGTGACGTCCGGGATCTCATTCGGGACTCCAAACAACATTCGGTAACCACATACAAGCTTCCTTTATAACCCTAGCGTCATCGAACCTTAAGTGTGTAGACCCTACGGGTTCGGGAGACATGTAGTCATGACCGAGATGTTCTCCGGTCAATAACCAACAGCGGGATCTGGATACCCATGTTGGCTCCCACATGTTCCACGATGATCTCATCGGATGAACCACGATGTCAAGGACTCAATCAATCCCGTATACAATTCCCTTTGTCTAGCGGTATGGTACTTGCCCGAGATTCGATCGTCGGTATACCGATACCTTGTTCAATCTCGTTACCGGCAAGTCTCTTTACTCGTTCCGTAACACATCATCCCGTGATCAACCCCTTGGTCACATTGTGCACATTATGATGATGTCCTACCGAGTGGGCCCAGAGATACCTCTCCGTTTACACGGAGTGACAAATCCCAATCTCGATTCGTGCCAACCCAACAGACACTTTCAGAGATACCCGTAGTGTACCTTTATAGCCACCCAGTTACGTTGTGACGTTTGGCACACCCAAAGCACTCCTACGGTATCCGGGAGTTGCACAATCTCATGGTCTAAGGAAATGATACTTGACATTAGAAAAGCTTTAGCATACGAACTACATGATCTTGTGATAGGCTTAGGATTGGGTCTTGTCCATCACATCATTCTCCTAATGATGTGATCCCGTTATCAACGACATCCAATGTCCATGGTCAGGAAACCGTAACCATCTATTGATTAACGAGCTAGTCAACTAGAGGCTTACTAGGGACATGGTGTTGTCTATGTATCCACACATGTATCTGAGTTTCCTATCAATACAATTCTAGCATGGATAATAAACGATTATCATGAACAAGGAAATATAATAATAATCAATTTATTATTGCCTCTAGGGCATATTTCCAACAGTCTCCCACTTGCACTAGAGTCAATAATCTAGTTCACATCGATATGTGATTAACACTCAAGGTCACATCCCCATGTGACTAACACCCAAAGAGTTTACTAGAGTCAATAATCTAGTTCACATTAACCATGTGATTAACACTCGATGAGTTCTGGGTTTGATCATGTTATGCTTGTGAGAGAGGTTATAGTCAACGGGTCTGAACCTTTCAGATCCGTGTGTGCTTTACAAATCTCTATGTCATCTCCTAGATGCAGCTACCACGTTCTATTTGGAGCTATTCCAAATAACTGTTCTACTTGGAGCTATTCTAAATTGTTGCTCCATTATACGTATCCGGTATCTCTACTCAGAGCTATCCGGATAGGTGTTAAGCTTGCATCGACGTAACCCTTTACGACGAACTCTTTTACCACCTCCATAATTGAGAAAATTCCTTAGTCCACTAGTTACTAAGGATAACTTTGACCGCTGTCCTGTGATCCATTCTTGGATCACTCTTGTACCCCTTGACTGACTCATGGTAAAGCACACTTCAGGTGCGGTACACAGCATAGCATACCGTAGAGCCTATGTCTTAAGCATAGGGGACGACCTTCGTTCCTTTCTCTCTATTCTGCCATGGTCGAGCTTTAAGTCTTAACTTCATACCTTACAACTCAGACAAGAACTCCTTCTTTGACTGATCCATCTTGAACACCTTCAAGATCACGTCAAGGCATGTGCTCATTTGAAAGTACTATTAAGCGTTTTGATCTATCCTTATAGATCTTGATGCTCAATGTTCAAGTAGCTTAATCCAGGTTTTCCATTGAAAACACTTTCCAAATAACCCTATATGCTTTCCAGAAATTCTACGTCATTTCTGATCATTAAGATGTCAACAACATATACTCATCAGAAATTCTATAGTGCTCCCACTCACTTCTTTGGAAATACAAGTTTCTCATAAACTTTGTATACACCCAAAATCTTTGATCATCATCAAAGCATACATTCCAACTCCGAGATGCTCACTCCAGTCCTCAGAAGGATTGCTGGAGCTTTGCATACTTATTAGCATATTTCAGGACAGACAAAACCTTCCGGTTGTATCACAAACAACCTTTCCTCAAGAATCGTCGAGGAAACAATGTTTTGACATCCTATCTGCAAGATTTCATAAATAATGCAGTAATTGCTAATATAATTCCAACATACTCTTAGCATCGCTACGAGTGAGAAAGTCTCATCGTAGTCAACTCCTTGAACTTGTCGAAAAACATCTTAACGACAAGTCGAGCTTTCTCAATGGTGACACTTACCATCATTGTCTGTCTTCCTTTCAAAATCCATATGTACCTAACAGCCTTACGACCATCAAGTAGTTCTTCCAAAGTCTACACTTTGTTTTCATACATGGATCCTCTCTCGGGTTTTATGGCCTTGAGCCATTTATCGGAATCCGGGCCCACCATCGCTTCTCCATAGCTCGTAGGTTCATTGTTGTCTAGCAACATGACTTCCAAGACAGGATTACGTACTACTCTGAAGTAGTACGCATCCTTGTCATCCCACGAGGTTTGGTAGTGACTCGATCCGAAGTTTCATGATCACTATCATAAGCTTCCACTTCAGTTGGTGTACGTGCCACAGGAACAACTTCCTGTGCCCTGCTACACACTTGTTGAAGTGACGGTTCAATAACCTCATCAAGTCTCCACCATCCTCCCACTCAACTTTTCGAGAGAAACCTTTCCTCGAAAAAGGACCCGATTCAAGAAACAATCCCTATTGCTTTCGGATCTGAATTAGGAGGTATACCCAACTGTTCTGGGTGTCCTATGAAGATGCATTTATCCGCTTTGGGTTCGAGCTTATCAGCCTGAAACCTTTCCACATAAGCATCGCAGCCCCAAATTTCTAAGAAATGACAGCATAGGTTTCTCTAAACCGGTGTCATGTCAACTGAATTACGTGGTGCCCTATTAAAGTGAATGCGGTTGTCTCTAATGCCTAACCCATAAACTATAGTGGTACTTCGATAAGAGACATCATGGTATGCATCATATCCAATAGGGTGCAGTTATGATGTTCGGACACACCATCACACTATGGTGTTCCAGGCTGTATTAGTTGTGAAACTATTTCCACAACGTCTTAATTCTGTGCCAAACTCGTAATTCAGATATTCATCTCTATGATCATATCATAGATATTTTATCCTCTTGTCACAATGATCTTCTACTTCACTCTGAAATTACTTGAACCATTCAATAATTCAGACTTGTGTTTCATCAAGTAAATATTCTCAACATCTACTCGAATCATCTGTGGAGTAAGAACATAACGATATTCACTGCATGCCTCAGCGCTCATTGGACTGCACACATCAAAATGTGTTACTTCCAACGAGTTGCTATCTTGTTCCGTCTTACTAAAACGAGGCTTTCAGTCATCTTGCCCATGTGGTATGATTTGCATGTCTCAAGTGATTCAAAATCAAGTGAGTTCAAACGGTCCATTTGCATGGAGTTTCTTCATGCATATATACCAATAGACATGGTTCGCATGTCTCAAACTTTTCAAAAATGAGTGGTCCAAAGATCCATCAACATGGAGCTTCTTCATGCATTTTATACCGATATGACTTACGTGGCAGTGCCACAAGTAGGTGGTACTATCATTACTATCTTTTGGCATGAACATGTGTATCACTACGATCGAGATTTCAATGAAGCATTCATTTTAGGTGCAAGACCATTGAAGGTATTATTCAAATAAATAGAGTAACCATTATTCTCTTTAAATGAATAACCGTATTGCGATAGTCATAATCCAATCATGTCTATGCTCAACGCAAACACCAAATGACAATTATTCAGGTTTAACACTAATCTTGATGGTAGAGGGAGCGTGCGATGCTTGATCATATCAAGCTTGGAAAAACTTCCAACACATATCGTCAGCTCACCTTTAGCTAGTCTCCGTTTATTCCGTAGCCTTTTGTTTCGAGTTACTAACACTTAGCAACTGAACCGGTATCTAATACCCTGGTGCTACTAGGAGTACTAGCAAAGTACACATTAACACAATGTATATCCAATATACTTCTATCGACCTTGCCAGCCTTCTTATCTACCAAGTATCTAGGGTAATTCTGCTCTAGTGGTTGTTCCCCTTATTACAGAAGCACTTAGTCTCGGGTTTGGGTTTTACCTTGGGTTTCTTCACTAGAGCAGCGGCTGATTTGCTGTTTCATGAAGTATCCCTTCTTGCCCTTGCCCTTCTTGAAACTAGTGGTTTCACCAACCATCAACAATTGATGCTCCTTCTTGATTTCTACTTTCGCGGTGTCAAACATCGCGAATACCTCAAGGATCATCATATCGATCCCTGATATGTTATAGTTCATCACGAAGCTCTAACAGCTTGGTGGCAATGACTTTGGAGAACCATCACTGTCTTATCTGGAAGATCAACTCCCACTCGATTCAAATGATTGTTGTACTCAGACAATCTGAGCACAAGCTCAACAATTGAGCTTTTCTCCTTAGTTTGCAGGTTAAGAAAGTCATCGGAGGTCCTCTTGACATGGGCACGAGCCTGAAATCCCAATTTCAGCCCTCAAAACATCTCATATGTTTCGCGACGTTTCAAAAACGTCTTTGGTGCCTCAACTCTAAACCGTTTAACTGAACTATCACGTAGTTATCAAAACGTGTATGTCAGATGTTCGCAACAACCACAGACAACGTTCGAGGTTCAGCACACTGAGCGGTGCATTAAGGACATAAGCCTTCTATGAAGCAATGAGGACAATCCTCAGTTTACGGACCTAGTCCGCATAATTGCTACTATCAACTTTCAACTAATTTTTCTCTAGGAACATATCTAAACAATAGAACTATAGCGTGAGCTACGACATAATTTGCAAAAACCTTTTGACTATGTTCAGGATAATTAAGTTCATCTTATGAACTCCCACTCAGATAGACATCCCTCTAGTCATCTAAGTGATTACATGATCCGAGTCAAACTAGGCCGTGTCCGATCATCACGTGAGACGGACTAGTCATCATCGGTGAACATCTTCATGTTGATCGTATCTTCTATACGACTCATGTTCGACCTTTCGGTCTCCGTGTTCCGAGGCCATGTCTGTACATGCTAGGCTCGTCAAGTTAACCCTAAGTGTTTTGCATGTGTTCCGAGGCCATGTCTGTACATGCTAGGCTCGTCAACACCCGTTGTATTTGAACGTCTGAATAAAACACCCGATCATCACGTGATGTTTTGAAACAGCAAACTGTCGCAACGGTGCACAGTTAGGGGAGAACACTTCTTGAAATTGTTGTAAGGGATCATCTTATCTACTACCGTCGTTCTAAGCAAATAAGATGTATAAACATGATAAACATCACATGCAATCAAATAGTGACATGACATGGCCATCATCACTTTGCTCCTTTTGATCTCCATCTTCGGGGCTCCATGATCATCATCGTCACCGGCATGACACCATGATCTCCATCATCATGATCTCCATCATCGTGTCTTCATGAAGTTGCCTCGCCAACTATTACTTCTACTACTATGGCTAACGGTTAGCAATAAAGTAAAGTAATTACATGACGTTTAAGTTGACACGCAGGTCACAAATAAATAAAGACAACTCCTATGGCTCCTGCCGGTTGTCATACTCATCGACATGCAAGTCGTGATTCCTATTACAAGAACATGATCAATCTCATACATCACATATATCATTCATCACATCCTTTTTGGCCATATCACATCACATAGCATACCCTGCAAAAACAAGTTAGACGTCCTCTAATTGTTGTTTGCATGTTTTACGTGGCTGCTATGGGTTTCTAGCAAGAACGTTTCTTACCTACGCATGAACCACAACGTGATATGCCAATTGCTATTTACCCTTCATAAGGACCCTTTTCATCGAATCCGATCCGACTAAAGTGGGAGAGACAGACACCCGCCAGCCACCTTATGCAACTAGTGCATGTTTGTCGGTGGAACCGGTCTCATGTAAGCGTACGTGTAAGGTTGGTCCGGGCCGCTTCATCCCACGATGCCGCCGAATCAAGATAAGACTAGTAACAGCAAGCATATTGAACAATATCGACGCCCACAACTACTTTGTGTTCTACTCGTGCAAAGAATCTACGCAATAGACATAGCAGAAATTCAAAAAAATTTCCTACGTAACACCAAGATCTATCTATGGAGAGACCAGCAACGAGTAGAAAGGAGAGTGCATCTACATACCCTTGTAGATCGCTAAGCGGAAGCGTTCAAGTGAACGGGGTTGATGGAGTCGTACTCGTCGTGATTCAGATCACCGATGATCCTAGTGCCGAACGGACGGCACCTCCGCGTTCAACACACGTACAGCTCGACGATGTCTCCCACGCCTTGATCCAGCAAGGAGAGAGGGAGAGGTTAAGGAAGACTCCATCCAGCAGCAGCACAACGGCGTGGTGGTGATGGAGGAGCGTGGCAATCCTGCAGGGCTTCGCCAAGCACCTACGGGAGAGGAGGAGGTGTCACGGGAGGGAGGGAGGCGCCAAGGGCTCAGGTGTGGATGCCCTCCCTCCCCTCCACTATATATAGGGGCAGGGGAGAGGGGGGAGGCGCAGCCTTGCCCCCTCCTCCAAGGAAGGGGTGCGGCTAAGGAGGGGGGAGGAGTCCATCCTCCCCAAGGCACCTCGGAGGTGCCTTCCCCCTTTAGGACTCTTCCCTTTTTCCTATATCTTGGCACATGGGCCTCTAGGGGCTGGTGCCCTTGGCCCATTTAGGCCAAGGCGCACCCCCTACAGCCCATGTGGCCCCCCGGGGCAGGTGGCCCCACCCGGTGGGCCCCCGGGACCCTTCCGGTGGTCCCGGTACAATACCGATGACCCCGAAACTTGTCCCGATGGCCGAAACAGGACTTCCTATATATAAATCTTTACCTCCGGACCATTCCGGAACTCCTCGTGACGTCCGGGATCTCATCCGGGACTCCGAACAACATTCGGTAACCACATACAAACTTCCTTTATAACCCTAGCGTCATCGAACCTTAAGTGTGTAGACCCTACGGGTTCGGGAGACATGCAGACATGACCGAGATGTTCTCCGGTCAATAACCAACAGCGGGATCTGGATACCCATGTTGGCTCCCACATGTTCCACGATGATCTCATCGGATGAACCACAATGTCAAGGACTCAATCGATCCCGTATACAATTCCCTTTGTCTAGCGGTATGGTACTTGCCCGAGATTCGATCGTCGGTATACCGATACCTTGTTCAATCTCGTTACCGGCAAGTCTCTTTACTCGTTCCGTAACACATCATCCCGTGATCAACCCCTTGGTCACATTGTGCACATTATGATGATGTCCTACCGAGTGGGCCCAGAGATACCTCTCCGTTTACACGGAGTGACAAATCCCAATCTCGATTCGTGCCAACCCAACAGACACTTTCAGAGATACCCGTAGTGTACCTTTATAGCCACCCAGTTACGTTGTGACGTTTGGCACACCCAAAGCACTCCTACGGTATCCGGGAGTTGCACAATCTCATGGTCTAAGGAAATGATACTTGACATTAGAAAAGCTTCAGCATACGAACTACACGATCTAGTGCTATGCTTAGGATTGGGTCTTGTCCATCACATCATTCTCCTAATGATGTGATCCCGTTATCAACGACATCCAATGTCCATGGTCAGGAAACCGTAACCATCTATTGATTAACGAGCTAGTCAACTAGAGGCTTACTAGGGACATGGTGTTGTCTATGTATCCACACATGTATCTGAGTTTCCTATCAATACAATTCTAGCATGGATAATAAACGATTATCATGAACAAGGAAATATAATAATAATCAATTTATTATTGCCTCTAGGGCATATTTCCAACACAGCCCGGTGACGTCTCCCATGCCTTGATTCAGCAAGGAGAGAGGGAGAGGTTGAGGAAGACTCCATCTAGCAGCAGCACAACGGCGTGGTGGTGGTGGAGCGTGGCAATCCTGCAGGGCTTCGCCAAGCACCTGCGGGAGAGGAGGAGGTGTCACGGGAGGGAGGCAGGCGCCAGGGCTTCAGGTGCGGCTGCCCTCCCTCCCCTCCACTATATATAGGGACAAGGGAGAGGGGGGGGGCGCAACCTTGGCCCTTCCTCCAAGGAAGGGTGCGGCTAGGGAGGAGTCCATCCTCCCCAAGGCACCTAGGAGGTGCCTTCCCCTTTTAGGACTCTCCCTTTCCCTTATCTCTTGGCGCATGGGCCTCTTGGGGCTGGTGCCCTTGGCCCATATAGGCCAAGGCGCACACCCCTACAGCCCATGTGCCCCCCAGGGCAGGTGGACCCCTGTTGGACCCTCGGACCCCTTTCGGCACTCCCGGTACAATACTGATAATGCGCGAAACTTTTCTGACGACCAAAAGAAGACTTCCCATATATAAATCTTTACCTCCGGACCATTCCGGAACTCCTCGTGACGTCCGGGATCTCATCCGGGACTCCGAACAACATTCGATAACCACATACAAACTTCCTTTATAACCCAAGCGTCATCGAACCTTAAGTGTGTAGACCCTACGGGTTCGGGAACCATGCAGACATGACCGAGACGTTCTCCGGTCAATAACCAACAGTGGGATCTGGATACCCATGTTGGCTCCCACATGTTCCATGATGATCTCATTAGATGAACCACGATGTCAAGGAGTCAATCGATCCCGTATACAATTCCCTTTGTCTAGCGGTATTGTACTTGCCCGAGATTCGATCGTCGGTATCCCGATACCTTGTTCAATCTTGTTACCGGCAAGTCTCTTTACTCGTTCCGTAACACATCATCCCGTGATCAAACCCTTGGTCACATTGTGCACATTATGATGATGTCCTACCGAGTGGGCCCAGAGATACCTCTCCGTTAACCGGAGTGACAAATCCCAGTCTCGATTCGTGCCAACCCAACAGACACTTTCGGAGATACCTGTAGTGCACCTTTATAGCCACCCAGTTACGTTGTGACGTTTGGTACACCCAAAGCATTCCTACGGTATCCGGGAGTTGCACAATCTCATGGTCTAAGGAAATGATACTTGACATTATAAAAGCTTTAGCATACGAACTACACGATCTTTCTGCAAGGCTTAGGATTGGGTCTTGTCCATCACATCATTCTGCTAATGATGTGATCCTGTTATCAACGACATCCAGTGTCCATGGTCAGGAAACCGTAACCATCTATTGATCAACGAGCTAGTCAATCAGAGGCTTACTAGGGACATGGTGTTGTCTATGTACCCACACATGTATCTGAGTTTCCTATCAATACAATTATGGCATGGATAACAAATGATTATCATGAACAAGGAAATATAATAATAATAATAACTAATTTATTATTGCCTCTAGGGCATATTTCCAACAATGACCCCTCTGAAGAAGCCCACCACCGAGCATGATCCGACCCTGAAGTTCAAACCAGCAGATGAGACTAAACTTTTTGATTTTGTTCCTGGCGATTCGTCCAAGCAGTTTAGCATCAGCACCAATCTGGATCCGAAATAGGAAAGCACGCTCATCGAGTTCATCCATGAGAACCGGGACATTTTTGCATGGAAGCCTTCTGACATGCCAGGTGTACCGAGGGAACTCGCTGAGCACACTCTCAATATTGATCCCAAGTTCAAACCAGTCAAGCAGTTTCTTCGCCGCTTTAACGAAGAAAGACGCAAGGCTATTGGTGAGGAGGTAGCCCGGTTGTTGGCTGCTGGGTTTATCGTCGAAGTGTTTCACCCTGAGTGGTTGGCTAATCCGGTGCTAGTCCTTAAGAAAAACAGCACTTGGCGCATGTGTGTGGACTACACAGATTTGAACAAAGCTTGTCCAACAGATCCTTTTGCTGTCCCGCGCATTGATCAGATCATTGATGCGACGGCGGGTTGAGAGCGTCTGAGTTTCTTGGATGCCAATTCAGGTTATCATCAAATCAAAATGGCATTTAAGGACCAGGAGAAGATAACTTTCACCACTCCCTTTGGAGCCTTCTGTTATGTTTCTATGCCCTTTGGGCTCAACAGTGCCCAGGCAACTTATCAGCGCTGTGTGCAGAATTGTCTTCACACTCAGATTGGGCACAATGTTCATGCCTATGTGGACGACATTGTCGTAAAATCCAGAAAGAAGGAGACATTGATAGATGATCTCAAGGAGACCTTTGACAATCTTCGGGTTTATAAAATGATGCTTAATCCGGACAAGTGTGTTTTCGGTGTTCCGGCAGGCAAGCTCTTAGGCTTTCTGGTGTCCAATAGAGGCATCGAAGCTAATCCGGAAAAGATCAAGGCGATCATGTCTTTGGCTAAACCGGCGTGTATTAATGATGTTCAGCGTCTGGCAGGCCGAATTGCAGCCCTAAGCCGGTTTATTAGATGCTTGGGAGAGAAGGCGATCCCTCTGTATCAGATGTTGAAGAAAACAGACACTTTCGTTTGGAGTGATGCGGCTGATGCGGCGTTTGAAGACTTGAAGTGGCAATTGGCTGAACCACCGGTCCTTGCTGCTCCGGTTGACAAGGAGCCTTTGTTATTGTACGTGTCTGATAATGCCCGTGCTGTCAGTGTGGCCATTGTGGTTGAGCTCAAGGAAGCTGGGAAGGAATATCCGGTTCAACGGCCGGTTTACTATTATCAGTGAAGTGCTTATCGAGTCAAAGCAACGATATCCGCATTGGCAGAAGATGGTATATGGGGTTTTTATGGCAAGTCGGAAGCTCAAGCAATACTTTCTAGGCCATCCCATCACAGTGGTCAGTTCTGCTCCTTTGGGCGATATAATTCAGAACAGGGAGGCAACTGGCCGGGTTGCAAAGTGGGCAATTGAGCTTGGTCCACATGGGTTGAAGTATATGCCTCGAACGGCCCTCAAATCTCAGGCGCTTGTTGACTTCATCAATGATTGGACCGAGTTACAGGCACCAGAGGACAAACCGGATAACACATACTGGAATATTCACTTTGATGGATCCAGGCAATTGGAGGGCTCGGGGGCTGGAGTTGTTCTTACTTCCCCTCGAGGTGATAAAATTCGTTATGTTCTTTGCTTAATGTTTCCTTGTACTAACAATGTAGCTGAGTATGAGGCGTTACTCCACGGTCTCCGTGTGGCCAAGGAAATGAATTTAAGCCGAGTACGATGCTTTGGAGATTCTGATCTGGTGGCCCAGCAAGTTTCTGGTACTTGGTATTCTAAGGATCCACTCATGGCGGCTTACAGACGCGAGGTGGATATTGTGGCGGGTCACTTTAAAGGTGATCAGGTTGAGCACATTGACCGGCGCAAAAACGAAGCAGCAGATGCTTTAAGCCGACTGGGATCTCAGCGTAAACCGGTACCACCCAATACCTTTTTAGATATCTTGCATAACCCGTCTGTTAAGTTGCCTACAGAGGAGGATTTAGCTATTCCTGATCTGGAGGCCCAGTTGGTTGCCGCTTTACATGTCATTCCGTATTGGACAGTTCCATATCTGGCATATATGAACTGGGGCGAGCTACCAGATGATGAAGTTTTAGCCCGACAGCTAGTCCGGCGATCCAAGTCTATGGTTATTCACAATGGCGAGTTACACCATTGCAGTGTGTCAGGCGTATTCCAGCGTTGTGTCTCTCCCGAGGAAGGCCTAGAGATTCTACGTGAGATCCATGAGGGGGATTGTGGTCACCATGCCGGTTCAAAGTATCTGGTGGCTAAAGCTTTTCGTCATGGGTTCTACTGGTTGACAGCTCATGCTGATGCGGAGGATCTGGTAGAGCGGTGTGATGCTTGTCAGAAATTTTCACGTCGAGCTCATGTTCCGGCTCAGGAGCTACGGATGATTCCTATCACTTGGTTGTTTGCTACTTGGGGGCTTGATATGGTGGGACCTTTTAAGCGCTCCAAGAATAAGAAGACCCACCTGTTGGTGGCGGTTGACAAGTTCACTAAATGGGTTGAAGCGGAGCCCGTAAGCAAGTGTGATGCAGCTACGGCGGTTCAATTTTTCAAGAAGATCATCTTCTGCTTTGGCTTTCCACACAGCATCATCACGGATAATGGCACAAACCTTTCTAAAGGTGAGATGGAGGACTTCTGTCAGAGAGAGCACATCCGGCTTGATATAGCATCCGTGGCTCACCCCCAGTCTAATGGTCAAGCAGAGAGAGCTAATCAAGAAATTTTGAAGGGTATCAAGCCCCGGCTCATGGTTCCCTTAAAGCGGACGCCGGGTTGTTGGGTGGAAGAATTACCTTCTATGTTATGGAGCATTAACACCACCCCCAATGGATCAATAGGCTATACACCTTTCTTCATGGTTTACAGGGCAGAGGCGGTCCTCCCAAGTGATATTCGTCATGATTCGCCCTGGGTTGATAATTATGTTGAAACGGACAATGAGCAAGCATGCCAGGAGGCGTTGGACCTGTTAGATGAAGTGGACAATGAGCAAGACCTGCGGCGTTATCATAGCCGCCGGGTTAAAACAAGAACCTTTCAAGAAGGCGACTTGGTGCTCCGGCTCATCCAAGATCAGACCGATATGCACAAGTTATCCCCACCTTGGGAAGGGCCCTTTGTGGTCAGCAAGAATCTGCACAACGGATCATACTACCTCATCGACTTTGGAGACAACTCACGCAGTTCTGAGGAGGAGACCCGGCGGCCGTGGAACATAGCTCTCCTTCTGCCTTACTATACTTGAGCCATAGGCTTCTCTTATGTACATATTTTGACAATGTATATATTATGATCAATATAATAAACCGGCATCCTTGCTATAAGCAGGGCCTCTGCTGTTTTTCCTCAAATATCTTTTGAGTTACATGGGGGCTTCAGCTGGCAAAGCGGAGTACTACCTGTTAAACCGGCTATCATGCCACTTTACAGCTTGGGAGCTTGACACCCAAGGGGCCAAAGAGAGTCTGGATGCTATGCACAGCTCAAACATAGGCACCCAATGAGCACAACTCACAAAGTTACTTGGGGGCTCTTTGTGCACTGCAACAAAGAGTTTGAAAGGACCCTTGCAATATGCTATCAAGCACGGCTTGGAAGCCCGGTGTATTCACCTAAAACCCCGGGTTAACCTGCCTTCATCAAGTAAGCCACTCCTATCCAGGTAATCCTGGCATGACCCGCCGAACGTTTGACAAGTCAATCTTATATAGACCCTAAACTTGTCAAAGTTAAAACGACGATTGGTTAGTTGGAGGTCCATCTTAAAAGGCTTTGCAAAATGGTTTAACTCAGTGGCTTGGCAGCCCATGAAAAGCCTCGAATTTGGGCCCGGCAGCCCTTGAAAAGCCTCGACTACATGGTTTTTTGTTTGCTTTTTGCCAAATTTTTACTCTTTGATAAATTTGTCTTGAACCGGTGTCTATTGACCCGGTGTGGCTTTTCAGTCATCATAATAACACGGTGTTCGTTAACCCGGCTTGGCTTTCAACTACAAGTTGTCTAACCATATTCATTACCAAACTGGTGTTACAAAACCCGGTCTGGCTTTGACTACATGTCGCCAGTTTGATCATCTGGTGTTCACCGTAACCCGGCATGATTTATTACACACTAGCACTGCATGGTGGGAGTTATCAATACTCAAGATTTGGGTTTTCCCCTTCATCCAATCATAGTTGGTAAACCAACTAAGTGATTTAATATCGCAGGTATGATTTATTTCATATTTCTATTCAGCCTTGGTAGTAAACCAGGCTTTGTCTTGGGCATTATGACCCGTCCGGCGGTAAACCGCCCGGACAATTCTTTTTTATGCAGACATCAGGAACACATGAAATTATCAAAGTATACTTAAGCACAGCAAATATCATGGCGGATCAACAAAGTCATGCATCAGTGCCACAGATCAAAGTATTTTAACTAGCCTATTACAAGGCGCTTTGAGGCCCAAAATAATGATTGTTTTTTACACAGAACAAAGTCTGTGACAATAGCCAGATTGGCGGATCAAGATTCATCGCCAGGTTGACGTGATGTTGATGGATCCTCAGGCGTCGGTTCAACCTCCTCCTCCCCACCCAGTGGCAGGAAGTCAATGGTGGTCCAGTCAATCCGGGTTAAAGCTTGAAACATAGGCTCTTCACTTATAAGATTTGACGGTTCAATGTCAGGGGCATAAGTGTGCTGACAAATTGGCGGAATAAGGTTCTCCACTTCCTTCACAGCAGTGTCAACTCGATGGTTGTTAGCATCATAGAAGGACCGATGTGAAGTCAAGTTCACTTCTTCAGCCAATTGACTTGCTACTGGACGCATCTCCTTGGTCAGAACTTTGAGAGCTTCATTATCAAATGTTGATCCGTTTTCTTGTTCATCTAGATAGCCCTTGGTGATATCAACTGGATCCAGGTCAGCTATCCACGTTTTGGCACGAGTCAGTGCTAACAAAGCGCCCGCCCTGGCAGCAGATCGCTTCAACTCCTCTATCTGAGTAGGAGTCATTGAGAGCCTGGCCAAGGTATCCTTGATCAAGGTTGGTGCCGGTTTGTTGTACGAAGCTGCAGAGATAACTCGTTGTGCACCAGTATACAGTTGCTCAATCAGTGTGTATGCTGCCTTCAACTTCATCCGCATATCTGCGCCTAGATGAGCAATGCGATTACCTGCAACGGTTTAACAACTTAATGTTAAACCGGCAGAGTTGAAGATACTTCAGAACAGGTTATTGTAAAGTACTTACCAAAAATTGCAGCTGTCATAGCATTCACTTGATGTTTCAGCCCAATCAGCTCTTCTTCCACCGGTTTAAGATCTGCTTCGGCGTCTTTAGCCCGTTTCAACAAAGCAGCACTTTCGTTTTCCCAGTTGGTACGTTCAGTTTTGAAGCCATCCTTAAATTCTTCCATGGTTGTCAAAGCGCCCTTTAGCTCCTCTTTCGCTTTGGAGGTCTCTTCTTGCTGGGACTTGATGTTTTCTTGAAGATCGGCGATCTGAGACTCTTTGGTATTTATATCAGTCTGTAAAGTCAGAAGAGGAAGCTGTTACAATTTCTCTCAAAAGTCCCAAGCACATAACAAGTTATACACTTGGCACTTGGGGGCTAATGCGGATTGATTCTTCACAAGGAGATCTTAAAGTCCCAAGGCTCAAAACAAAGTATTAAGCTTGGCACTTGGGGGCTAATGCACATTTTATATATCAAGTACAAAGTGAAGGCATGTAATAAGGACAAAAAAGTCCTGGTTCATCTTATTTAAGATAAACCGGCCCTTGGGGGATACTCATTTGAAATGTTCTTGATCTTTAAAAAGTCCCGGTTCATCTTGCTAATAATAAACCGGCCCTTGGGTACTATCCAGTTGAAGTATTCTTAATATTAGAAGACCCGGTTTGCCTTCAAGAGACAAACCGGCCCTTGGGGGCTACAATGGAGGTGATATACAGAACAAGGCAAATTTAAAGTGTTTTGAAGATTACCTCATAGCGTTCCTTCATTAAGTTCACTAAACCGGCCTCATAATCCTGGCTTGTGTAGAGGCGGTTTAAGAATCCGGAATGGAGCTCGTCGGAGCTAAGGTTAATGAAGCTGGACAAATCTGCCTTCCCCTTCCCCTTGCCCATAGCAACAAATTCCTCCTTGGCAATATGCTTTGACAAGGCAACTGGGTTGCCAGGGATAGTGAAACCATGACCAGTGATAACAACATCATCATCGCTACCTTTTGAGGGGGTTGGCGGAGTGACAGTATCCCTGGTCGGGCTTGGCACGTCGTCGCCCTTGGCTGGGCTTGGAAGATCAGCATGCGGACTGGCCGGATTGACTTCTGGCGCTTCAACATATGTATCCTGACTTTGGGGTACAGGATCATCAACGGCTATGTCAGCATCTCTATTAGCGCCTTCTGAAATTCTGTCCGGTTCAACTTCTTCAGTAGGGACATTGGGTTTTGCTTTCTTGCTCAAACGAGCTTTTGCGCTGTGATATGAAAACAAGAGGTCAGTTGGTAAACCGGCGCAAGAAGACAAAGTTAAAAATAGTATACTTACCCAGGGACGGTCTTGAGGGGAGGCATTTGAGTGGTTGATGAACCGCCAGATGATGAATTGGAAGACACCTGGTAATTCGGATCAGACGGATTAAGTGGGTATCGGAAGCAACCCTTCAAGGGATAAAAATTTTCGGGAGAACAAAAAACCTCTGGGCGACGCTTCCGGGTTGGTGTATCCGGTATACCGGAGGAAGTGACCTGCTGACCACTGTGCCAGGTTGTGCGACGACCTTCAGTTTGATGTGTCTTCAAAGAAAGTTGCGGATCCAAATGAGCAAGAGGGTGAGAGCGCGTTTTACTTTCCGAACGGCACGGAAATCTTTGAACCTGCACATGGTCAGAATCGGAGGAAAGAGAGATTACCTCTACATGGTCTGCACGGCTAGCCTCCTCATCATCCTGCGAATAGTCATTGTCAATAAGGCGTATGAAAAATGAACCAAGGGAGTCAATTTCTACCTCTGGACCCGACTCATCAACATCTTCAGGTGGATCAGAAGACTCGGCGGTTTTCTTCTTGGCTGCTTTCTTTATGACTTTGCTTTTTGGACGAGGAGCCCTCACCGGTTTGTCTGAAGTTTTCCTCTTCCAGAAAGAATCTTTAGCCTGTAAAAACAAACAAAGGTTTATTAGAATAATGTTAAAGCGGAGAAGGATCAATAAAAGTGAAAAGGGTAAGTTTCTTACTGCTGGCGGTTTGTTGGAGGTATAAAAAGGAGCCAATCTGATCTTGCTGCATTGAGCGATCGGTTCATCCAACATCTTCTTCACGACCTCAGTAACTTCCTCATCAGTCTTTTTTATCTCATGAGACCGTTGAGGCTCTTTGACGTTTCCGGTATACTCATGCATCAAACTGGGGCGGCGTCTTAAGGGAAGGATACCCCATGAAATCCAGCATCAAACAAGGTCAATGCCGGTTAAGCCATTTGCTAGAAGGGCCCGGAGCTTAGCAAGCTAAGGGGCATAGGCTTGTCGTTCTTTGGCTGTGAGCCATGGTGGCAGTGGATGGCCATTGCTAAGCCGGTGAGCATGGTAACCCGGCAGAGGGTTCTCATCAGCAGGTGCAGTGTTTTGACAGTAAAACCAGGTTTGATTCCAGTCTTTTGGATGGCTGTGGTGTTTGGCATGAGGGAAATCAACTTCCTTCCTCTTCTGAATTGATACACCACCAAGTTCGGTATTGGGGCCGTCAAAGAATTCGGTCCGGCGGTTTAAGTGGAAAAAATCTCTAAAGAGCTCAACGGTTGGTTCTTCTTGAAGATAAACTTCGCAAAACACTTGAAAGTTGCATATATTGGACACAGAATTTGGTCCAATATCTTGAGAATGGAGTTGGAAGCTAGTCAGCACATCCCGGAAAAACTTTGAACCGGGAGGGCTAAAAACCCGGTCTAAATGCTGCATGAACACAATCACTTCCCCGGCTTGAGGTACTGGAGGGCACTCAGGGCCAGGAACTCGCCAATGGAGGACATCTTTCTTGGCCAAAGCGCCAGTCAAAACATATCCATTGAGCTGTGTTTCGGTGATCCGGGAAGGAACCCAGTTGCACGCGGCGAATTGCTTGGTCATATTGGAAGGAAAACTGAAAAAGCACAAAGGCCGGTTTACGATTTAAACTTGATGTATACCGACCAGAGTTAAACCGGGTAATTACGCATGTTAAACCGGCTATTGCTACTCAACTCATATGGCGGTTTAATTGAGGGCTAATGGTGCAGGCGGATTATGATTTTTTTACAAGTTAAACCGCCTATAGAGGAAGCAGCAGAGATGAAATTTGCTAAGTGTTGCAGAAACAAGTTTCACAAAATGATAATATAATTTTGGATTTACCGTGGCTCAGTAAAGAAATTTTTTCTGAAGCCCTACAATGGCGCTAAGCAGAACAGAGAAGGTTCAGATGGGATTTTTTCAGGAACAACAAGATGCTACAGTATGGCAGATTAAAACTATGGATGTAGCCGCAAAAGAAAACTATCAAGCCTAGCTAGATTCAGTAAAGAGGCTAAGGGAAAGGCGGAGAAGCACTGACGAATAACTGACGAACACAGAAGAACACAGATGAACATGACGTCCTAATGGAGATCTAGGGTTAAGGGAGGAAAACTCACCGGGTTCTCAGGAACAGCGGAGGAGAGTGCGGATCTCTAGAGCGATTCAGGTTGATGCAGCGGTCTAGTCGGTGCAGAGTCGAAGGTCGAACGGCGGTGGCGGTGCTTGAGCACGTCGGGTCGCGAGGAGGAAGACGAGGCGAAGAGGCGAGGGGAGAAAATGAAAAGCCCCCCCGGCCTTATTTATAAAGAAATGGGATAAGTGGAAGGCGCGAGAATCGAGGAGTCTGAAGCGGCAAAAGAGGGCGCGGCTGTCGCCTCGATCTTCGGGATACCATTAATGAAGGGAATCTTTTTAATCTTTTTATACAGAGATGACGTCATGACAATCTACTAATGTGTCCAGAGGATGACGTCATGGCGGTTTAACAAAATTTACAGGAGAAGATATTAAGGCGGTTTACGAGAAATGTAAAAAGATGTTCGCAGAGTTTTTCTAAGTGTTGAAGATTGACATGAACTGGTTCAAATCAATCTGGGGCCTAATGTTGGGATATAACTACTGAGTATAAACCGCCCCGGAGGGGCCGGATCACCCTCGATTATATTGAAGCCCATGAAGATCCGGAAGATGGCGTTTTACTAAGGAAGATTAAAGGCCCAGAGCCCAAAGGCGGATTAGGGCCCATAGATATAAACCGCCGTGATTGTATAACTTGTATTGTAAGTTAGGAAAGGGGAGACCGAGCCGGACACTTGTATGAGCCGGCCTCGGGACTCCGTAAACCGGTCGGCCGTCAACCTGTGTATATATAGGGACGAGCCGGCGGCGGTTCAGGGATAAGAAACAACAACTCGAGACTCAGGCAAGGCGTATTCCGCTCCCTGGTCATCGAAACCCAATCAAATCCATCACAACTAGACGTAGGCTTTTACCTTCATCGAAGGGGCCGAACTAGTATAAACTCTCGTGTTTTTTGGCCGGTTTAACCCCTTCAAGCTAACCCGTCGCGATGGCTCCACGACTAAGTCCTTTCATGAGGACATCTGACGTGATATTTCCACGACAATGTTGATCATGATGACATAGGTTTCTCCATCGAAAACCATGATAAATCGTCTAATAAAATACGAGTTGCATGTAGAAAATCATACCATTCAAAAAAAAACAATTCAAATCAAACGGTATAATTTTTGAGTCATAGGTCCAGTGCGTTGTTTCGTCGTGTGTCGACGCTGCTGAGCAAGAGAAGAAGCAACTACCCCAATTGTGGTTGTATGTTGAATTGAATAATTCAATTGGTTGACTATCAATTTTCTATTTTGGCTCCCCTTTTCACCAACCAGTTATTTCATGGGTTTAGCGATCTTAAACTATGTGCGCTCGGTGACAGTCTTAATTGCTGGGAGGGTCACTTGTACCCGATTCGCTGACAAGTCGCGCCAACCGGTAGAGGACGACAATGATGGTGACTCGGGCCTGAAGTTCTCTTTGCCGAGTGCACACTTCAGGCCCGAGTTGCCATCGTCGTTATCCTCCGACTAGTCCTCATCGCCTATGATGCTCACCAATTTGACGATGATGCTGACTTGCTGAGCATAATGACACCGATATCTCCATCGGAAACCCCGATAAACCGTCTAATAAAATACGAGTTGTATGTACAAAAATTGTATCATTCGAATTTTGTTCCAATTTGAATCAAATGGTATAATTTTTGAGTGATAGGTGCAGTGTGTTGTTTTGTCGTGTGCCGACACTGCTGAGCAGCGGGAGAAGCAATCTGCCCAGACGTGTCCGTATCAACTTTCTATTTTCTCTCCCACTTTCACCAACCAGCCATTCCATGGATGTCTCATTCTTAAAATATCTGTGCTAGGTGATGGACAGTGCAATCACGTAACCGGTGCTGCCTTGTTCCACTTGACAACTGAAAACACATCCCCTTCCTGCCCTATAAGAACATGCATGGCCAGACAAGATAGTAGCATTTTCTAGCAAAGGAAGTTGTCTCGCAGCAAGTGACATCAATCTCACCTCCTCTCGAGGCAGGCAAAAGTAGCCAAGAGGATGATCGGTGAAATGGATGCGGACAGTGTTGTAGGATATTTCAGGGGCAAGAGTATCTTCATCACTGGTTCAACTGGCTTCCTAGGCAAAGGTATGCGTTCATGCATGATCGGTACATTTCGGGTCAGGTTGTGCCATGCATGCATTTGTGCTGATCATCTGAGAGGCTTATATGTTGGTGTTTCTCTTGCATGATCTGGGAGTAGTGCTTGTGGAGAAGATACTGAGGGTTCAGCCTGATGTGAAGAAGCTCTATCTCTTGATTCGGGCCCCTGATGCTGAATCTGCGAAGCTTCGGATTCAGACCGAGGTGAAATAATCATTTTATTTTTCTTCTAGTTTTAGTCTAATGCTAAATCCACGTTAATTAAGCCACGTCACCACTTTTTTCCTTCAACAAAGACGTCACTACTCAAACCACTGCTATTAAATTTAACAGAAGTATATATGCTTTCCAGCATATAGGCCGTCTTAGGCCCTGTCTGCATTCGTTTAGTTTTTGTTCACTCTCTGGTATTTAGTTCAATGTTAAGCTAAATTCTGGTGAGCACGCAAATATCACATTCAATCCGAGCAGAGTCTGGTTCTATTTCGAATAGAGCCTGCAAGGAAAAGAAAGGCTGAAATTCAGCCGGTCCCTATCCGCGTTCTGAAAAGGAAGGTTCGTACCAATCGTCGGTTAAGGAGGGAGTGTACATGTACGCGATTTATCAATAGGCATCAAAGAATGCATAAGCAATTAATTCAAGCGTGTGCTCATTATGCATTCCTGCATGTCGATCGGCTAGAGATGCACATAACGTGCTTTCTTACGGTAGCTAAAGTTGGTGGGAAGATGGCATTGATGGACACGAACTGGAAATGCAAGAGGGAAACCAGATATAGATAGATAGATACTCCCTCCATCACATAATATTAGAACCTAGTATATTATGGGACGGAGGGAGTAGATATATAGATAGATAGATAGATAGATACTTCCTCAGTGAGAGGGCACCCCCTGCATGCATGTGCATATGCACCCACTTTTAAATAAAACCTTTTTCAGCATGTTTTAGAATGTCAAAAATTGAAAAGAAAATATGATGCATACATGTTCGTAAATGTGTATGCGCGACACAAAATTTTGTGAAGGAATGTCTTTTTGTTTTGTCTCAAAAAAAGACAAACTTCAGTGCTTCTGAATAGTGTTACACGACACAATTTTTTTCTTATTTGCACAGGCCACAAAAAACTTATTTTTTTGTGAAACTTTATGCACGCGCGTAGAACATGGAGAAGTACCCGTGTAACCTTTTTCAATTTTTTTAGCATTTAGAATTGAGTTTTCCGAAGTGGGTTCATATGTACCCAGGTTCATCCATGCACTTCCCCTCCCTTGATCTCATAATATAGTGCGCATTAGTTTCACAAAAGTGAAGCTTCACAGACAGTGACCAAATTTATAACTGAAAAAAAACTTTGACCAAGTTCATAGAAAAGTATCTATATCTACAATATCAATATATATCATATAAAAATATATTTCATGATGAATCTAATGGTATTGATTTGGTATTTTACTTTTTTTTCTATGAACTTAGTGAAAATTTATAAAGTTTGGCTTTTAAAAATCCAATACGCACTATATTATAGGTTAGAAGGAGTAGATAGATATATGCGATACAAATGTACATGTGCGTGTAGGAGAGGAAATGGGTACGGGCATAACGAGATTGTATGCTAGGGTAGTGAAATGTATGTAGTTAAATGTCACTTGCATGAAGGCACGACACTCATGCATCACATAGGTGCTAGGTGAGAGCTGTTCGAGGAAATGGGTATGGGCATAACGAGATTAAACCCTAACACACTATTAGCAGTTCGAGGCGCAATTTATCATACACGGACAAACATCGCGTCGTATCACCCAGATTTATTGATGAGGTTCAGCGATCTACGCCTAATATCCAGGGCATGATTATTGGTGCTCCTCCACATGTACTAAAAGTGGTATAGTACATTCAACGACAAACCCTCCTAGGCCATCAAACAGCGCCTCCAACTACTCGACATGGCCGGTATGCTCACCCCTGCCATGTGCGCCTAATGCATTCGTTCATGATTCATATCTACCCTACCAGCTTCCTTTAGCTAGTATACCTTGGCTATCCCACGATGCCTTTATATAATATTCCGGGGTTACACTTGCTCGTCTCAAACACCCGACCCTCTACTACTTACAAGTCCAACTGCAGCACAACTCGTAAATGCATATTCCCTCACGGTGAATATGTCCTCGCCATCTTGAAGCCTTCATGAATGAACATTCATGTATCTTGGACTTGAATGTTTAATCATGAACTCTGCTGCTACTTGACTTCACGTGAGTCCACCTCACCTGTAGTCCCTTCTTTATTCATCACAGTCAATGTTTCCATGAAAGTTCTACACCGCTCTTGTTTAGTGTTCCAAAATTCTTGAAGTTGTTAAACACCATTTACGTTAATCTTCAAGTCACCATATCCGACAACACTACTCTAGTAGCCTCTTCCCGGATCTACGTGAAAGTGAAAAAAACTCACATATTGGATAAAAGAGTTACCTGAACTCATTGTCATCAATCTTGTTGACTACACGTCTAAACTTCAAGGACTTCCGTTGCTGCATTTAGTGATTCTGAGTCCAATTGGCAGCTGTCTCATTCCTTTTATGGCTAGTCTTTTACATCCCCCGCAACTATATCACTACAAGTCCTTCTGAATTTGTCACCCGGACTTTCAATGTGCATTGAACACCAAAAAATATATGGCATTGTACTATCAAAGATTTTGACATATCAGACTTTCCACCACTGTCTTCGATTCTCCATGGTCTACTTCCGTCTATCTGACATATCAATTTTGATAGAGCCAGCCACCAACTTAGGATTCTACTCACCAACATCACTTCACTATTATCTGCTGACTTGTTTGAGCACATATTTGACCAATAGTGTCCTAGTTTGTTACCATGCTCCATGTTTACCACATAACTCATTTATGTTACCACATCGAGCCTCTAATGTGTCGGTCGAGTATCCTGGGCGTGAAACAACACCTTCGCACCCATGAGTTCGGAGAACCATCGATCATGACCAACCAATGCCTAGTTCCATGTTTCCCTGAGACCATTGAGCTCTGGCCAAAACCACATGTTTCTCACCTTTTCCACCAAAATTGGCTTCATTTCTAATATCCTTACACCATAGTTGCTCCATCAATCGAGTGGAATCTTTTCTCAAATTTTAGATCCACCTTCAACATGACTTCATGGTGGATGACCAGTTCACCCTCGCGCTTGTTTACTTCAAGTTATCATGTGTGTGTCGTCTTGAATTAACACGGTGCAATTGTCGTGTTGAAGCACACTAGCTCTCGGGCATGCACTGCAAGTAGTTACGTGACAGAAGTCGGACACCATCAACATCACACTTTTATGTCATCAACGTCTATCTCACTATCATTTTTTGTTTTGACCAACCTCTATATCTATCTGCCAAACTTTCCAAGTTGTGTCCCCTCTTTGCTTCTAGCGTCACCCGCCATAGCATATTTTATCAGACCAATGCTGATGGCCATGATTTATACGTCATCCTCTGGCTCCTTCCACAACTGATGTGGGACTCAACCCAACAACGCCTCTTGTGATCAGTGAAATACCGAGCTCCAGCCATCTGTGTCAATCAAATACATTGCCCAAACCATCTCTCGTTCCTCCTCCGCCACCCACCATAGCATATTTTATCATATCAGTGCTCATGGTCACGAGTTATACATTACTAAGCAGGAGAGAAAGAAGATGAAGTGGCTCTTTGTCCTTAGCATCATCTTTACATGTGTCGATGATGGACATCATAATACCTAGTGTGCCCAGAGTTTATCTCTCCAATGCTCGAGAGTAAATTCTAGTCCTGACATATTGAGCACCATACTATACTTTTCCAGAATACCCTAAAGTTACCTTCATAATTACCCAGTTATGGAGTAACATTTGGAAACCCCAAAGTAAACATTCGGTATCCAGGTCTATGATATTATTATGGTGGAAGGAAACATTAACATTTATATGAAAATACCGATAACATATTGACAACCTGATCTCGCAATATTTCATAAGTTAGATATATCCAACATCATTTTACCCTAAAAATATGTTCTCATTATTATCGGCCTCCTTGTTACATTAACAATCCCCATGGATAGGAAAGAACAACCATCAACAATGCATGAGTTACTCAAGAGGCCTAACTAGGGATCTGGTTGGAGTTTATCTTTCCTCACATGCGAAAAGGTTTTTCTCCGAATCTCACATTCAAGAATCATTGCAGATATATACTGAAATATAAAGTTAATTATGAACATGGAAATAGAATAATAAAAACATTATTATTGCCTCTAGGGCGTATTTCCAACAATAGTGACATCGCCCATGATTTGCAACGAGGGGTCCAAGTGGTAGGAGCGGTGCTACTTTACCCACAATAGTGGCACCTTTAGTAATGACCTTCAAATGGGCTCTGCCTCCATCCTCAAGTTCCAACGACCTGGATGAGAAACAATGTCACCGCTCTTTTGCATATTCATGTAAAAAACCAGGCACAATTTCTCCATTCAAATCATTCGCGTCGAGCGCAAACTGCGCACACATTTGGAGCCTATATGATACATCCCCCACATCGGCCACAAGGACGTTAGATGATCCTGGTTTTCAGCTGTGTGTATACATATCTATATAATAGTGCCTAGTGTCGCTTGTGGCACAATGCGTGGGGATGAAAGTTAATTGTTTTTATTTGAACCTGACCAAGAGCATTGGCATAGTAATTGATAGTAATCTACTACTAATATGCTTTGCTATTTTTCAGATCATAGGCCGGGAGATCTTTCATGTGCTAAAAGAAAAACATGGTGTGCAGTTCAATAATTTCATTGAAGAAAAGATATGTCCTTTACTGGGAGATATCATTTATGAAAACTTTGGACTAGACAATGCCCAGCTCGAGGAATTGTCCAAGGACATAGATGTCATTGTCAATGGAGCTGCGACTACAAATTTCTTTGAAAGGTTTGAGGTGTTTTCTGGTTGCACATTGCTACTCCCTTCAGTTCACAAATAAGTGACAATTTATACATACCTCCAGCCAAAATTTCATAGTTTCATCTTAAGTCTTTAGTTTGTGAACTTAAAAAAAACACAATTATTCAATTTTTTCACAAAAGGATTGAATATTATAATTGTGTTGGTTACTATACATATACTCATAGAAATTAGTGGTCAAAGTTACACCCTGATGGCTATGTCAGTGTCCATAGCATTACTTATTGGTGAATTGGAAGGAGTATGTAATATTGTAACAAACATTAACATGCATGGCATTGAAATAATTGTTTAAAATGTGATGCTACCTTTTCAGATATGATGTAGCTTTCGATGTCAATGTCTTGGGAGTGAAGCACGTCTGCACATTTGCAGCGAAATGTCCTAAGCTCAAGATGTTGCTTCATGTTTCAACTGGTGTGAAGCCATAAGAATAAATGATCTATGAATTTGGATTTGGTGGTATATCATGACGTCCTGAATTTTAACTCATTAACCTCTAATATTATTACTTGAACAGCGTATGTAGCTGGTGAACAAGAGGGGATAATACCAGAGAAGCCGATCTTGATGGGCGAGACCTTAAAGGTGGGCACACATCTGGACATCGAGTCCGAGTTAATTTTAGTCAAGGAGACCATTCGAGAACTAAAAGCTAGTTGTTCCACGGAGAAGGCTGGAAGGAAAACCATGAAGGAGCTTGGCCTCAAGAGGTTAGACAAAAATATCAACATACATTACGTGTACTCCTTTCATCCACTTGGTGGGACTGTAAACTTGATACTCTTTTAACATGTTTGATCTTATGGACAACTGAGCGAAGGGCACGACACTTCGGGTGGCCAAACACCTATGTCTTCACCAAGGCAATGGGGGAGATGATTATGGGGAACCTACCAATAGACTTTCCGGTTGTCATCATCCGCCCGAGCATTATAACCAGCACCCTCAAAGAGCCATTGCCTGGATGGATGGAAGGAATCAAGTGACTGAAACAAAAAAAATTATCCCTTAACAACAATGTACAACACTGGTGTATGATTACTGAGAATTCTCATCTTTCGTAGGACAATTGACTCGGTGGTCATCGGATACGCCAAGCAGACCTTGCCCTTCTTCCTAGTCAACCTAGACTTAATAATGGATGTGGTGAGCTTGTTCATGACTTGGCAACCAATATTTGGAATGGAACTTGGTGAAGGTACTAAGTAAGTAACCAACTACATTGCATGGTTTATATAGATTCCAGGGGACATGGTGGTCAATGCTATGATGGTTGCCACGGCAGCACACTCACATGACCAGCAGGTGCAAGTCATCTACCATGTAACCTCTTCGATGCGGAACCCGGCACCTTATTCCATCCTTTGGAAGTCTCTCTTTCAATACTTCAATGACAACCCCCCATGCACGGGAAGGAATGGTGAGCGTATTCGGCTGAAGAAGATGCGGTTCTTCAACACTGTCATGTGGTTCAAGCTATACATGACCGTCAAGTACATGCTTCCCCTCGAGGTTAGCTCAATTACTATATCAATATGAGATTAAATCATGTTGATTAGGGATATATGAGATGCAAATGAGATTAATATTTTGTGGGTTTTTTCTCCTACAATCAATTGGGCAGATGCTTCGCCTAGTGAACATTGCACTTTGTGGTGTTTTCTCACAGAGATACAACGAACTCAACAGAAAATTCAGATTCATGATGCAATTGAGCGAATTATATGCACCCTACACCTTGTTCAAAGGGTGGTAAGAAATTGTTATTAAAATGCTTATCAATATGTCCTTTTTTGCGGGGAATATCAATATTTCCTTCCGCTTTTGTGATTACTTGGTATGATTGTATACTAGTGCCTCCTCATAGCATATCAATATATATAATTTTACCCTTAAAAATACCGTTCTTTGACTTGATTTTATCAATCTTGTGAAGCTTCGATGACATCAACTTGGATAAGCTCAGGATGGGAATGAACAAGGACAATCAAAATAACAATGGGGCCTATTACTTTGATTTTGATCCCAAGTACATTGACTGGGGCGATTATTTCTACAACGTTCACATCCCTGGTGTGCTCAAATACACGCGTGATTGAGTTATTTCTTTAACTAGACAAATTTCCAGTGCGGTAACTATCCATGGAAATACAATTATTTGTCTGTTCTTTTTATGAAACACCTATGTATTTGTATTGTACTCCATTTGTTACGCAACTCTTCTGAGTATGTTTGCAAGTCTACTGCACATATGGTGTAGTGTTTGCCAGATGCCAGAAAAGAGCGTAGTATGGGCAGCTCCCAGAGCATGTTGTGGAGTTTATGCTTTAGATTGTAACATTACTTGATTTGGTTAATAAGTTACCCCCTTAATCTCAGAAAATAAAAGAGCATAGTATATCATCATGCATCATGCCCACTTAGTTGAAGATGTTAAACATTTGGTCAAGGCGAATGGGAGGTCGTGGTGTAAAAACCCCGTTATTTTCTAACATGTATTGTACTAGTATGTTATTTAAAATTTGGACACGGTCTTTAGTTCACAACTTTGAACACTATTTTCTATACAAGTCTACTTATACAAAATCTATCAGTTACTCCCTCATCACAAAATAAGTGTCGCTGATTTAGTACAAAGTTGTACTAAAATCAACGGCGGCGGAGGGAGTATTTTATATATTAAAAGCACAATATAGAGGTAACAAAGAGAAAATGCTGGAAAATTCACCGTTATACTAGCCCTTGATCTTGTGGACCTTTCAAAATTAAGAAACGACTAGCACATATGCCCGTGCGTTGCAACGGGAGAAAAAGTAGTATGCATTTAAAGTTAGTGAGAATTATATGTGCAAGCAAAACCCTGTGTACACGTGAAAAAGGAATATTTAGGTTCTCGGTTTCGCCGGATGTGAAGTAATCATTCCGCAATTTTCCATTCACTGATCGAGGGCATTTAACAGTTTTGTTATGTCATAGTACGCCAAAGAAGGCCCGTGTATTATTCAATCTACTTTTCCTTTCACTCGAGGAGATTCTAAGGTATTAAGTTTCTGAATTAGGAAACATGAACCATTTTTTAAAAAACTGAACAATTTTTTGAAAATTATGTATATTTTCACTAAAACACGAACAAAATTTGGAACAGGAGCATCTTTTCAAATGCACAAACATTTATTGAAAACACCAACTTCTTTTATCAAAACATGAATATTATTTGAATTTGCGAACATTTTTTTAGAACGGGAACATGTGTTGAAAATTCATAACATTTTTTTTGAAAATGTGTATATTTTAACATTATTTTGAATTGCGAATATTTCACTAAAATACAAATATTTTTCGAATTTATTGCATTTCTTTAAATGCCATTTTCTTTTTAGAAATCTTGAACTATTTTGAAAAACAATAAGTTTTTAAAAATGGAAACTTTTTCAATTTCTGAATATTTTCAAAATAGGAAAACAAATTGGAATTCTGAACATTTTCTATAATTTGATTTGTTTTTAAAATTCTACATGTTTTTTCAGAATTTTGAATTTACGAAATAAATTCTATAAGAAAAATAAATTTGAAAGGAAAAAAAAGTGATATGGGAAGAAGAATAAAAATAGAAGTAAAACTCAGAACAATGGAAAATGGGCCAGCCCATTATCGGATGATTTGTGCGATGTTCCCGCTATTTTGCGGCATGTGCGGAAAATAGATTTTTCCAGCTGCGTGGGCAGAAAAGTAAGTGGGCTGACTTCGCTGGGCCACAGGGCACGGTCCACGTACGAAATTCTGGAAAATCATTTTTTTTCTAGCAGACGAACACGTACGAATTTAGTACCACCTTGGATAGAAAAAAAGTCTTTTCAGCGTCGAATGAAGAAGTTGGCGAAACGCACCTTGCTTTATTAATAGAAGAAATAGAATATAGATATAGATATAGATGTTCATTAAACCCACCACCTGATTCATGCTCTACCTGCACCACCACCTGATCCGTGCGACCGTGTCGCATGACCACCGTCTTCTCTCTTTGTCGCACAACCACCATCCACCTCCCTTTGCCGCACAGCTGATGTCCTCGTCCCTTTGTTACACCACCTTCACTAGCTAGTGATTGAGATAGGAATCGGGCGTGTACTAGAACGTGTATGCTTTCTTCTCCGTTGAGATTTTTAGCATTCTCTGTATTTTTCTTTTCTTGCTTTATCGAGTTAAAAATATTAGTGGATTTTTTGTAAAATACAGTAATATTAGTTATTTAAAAAGTGTTCATATTTTTTTAATGTACAAGTCTAGAAAAAAATCAGTCAATTAAAATAATGATCTATATTTTAAAACAGTTCACATAACAAAAAGGGAAGGACTAATGCTCCGTCGGCTGATCGCTTAGCGAATTCTGTCACACACGCAACAGTTGGATAGCCCTTGATCCGTGCATTTTCACACACGCTCACACACGTTCATTATTTCCCTTGCCTACAATGTGACCTTCACCTTTTCTCGCAACAACAGCAGTGTTGCAAGCCATATGGGCGAACGAGGACGGCAACTTAGACAAGTTTTTGCAACATCAGCTCTATTGCAAAAAAACTCTGCAACAAAACCTATGTTGCAAACAAAAATCCACGACAATAACTCTACTGCAAAAGAAAATCCCGCAACAAAACCTATGTTGCAAAAAAAATATTCTGCAACATAACCTCTGTTGCAACAAGACGTTGAGCTGCTGGGTTGTGGTGGGTCGTGTCACATCCAACGACTCGTGAGGCGGTGGATCGTTTTGAAAGATCCGCAGGCCGGCGCATAGCAGCCCTCTAACTAAAAACAGTTTAAATATTTATGCTCTTGTAGTTTTAAAAAGTGTTCACTTGTTTCAAAAAAGTGTACATGTAATTTTAAAGAGTGTTCAGGCATTTAAAAAATCATGTAATTATCACAAATTTCCTCACATTATGAAAAAAATACAATTTATGTTTTTACTTATTTTTATTAAAACTACTTATGTAACTTTTGAAAGGTATTCAGCAATTTAAATAATGTTAGTGTAATCATCAAAAGTGCTCAAATATATGTAACAAAAAGTCCTTTTAATTGTAAAAAACTGTTTGCATAATTTGAAAAGGTGCTAATATAATTAAAAGGGTGTTTACTTATTTTTTAAAGGTTTCTACCATTTTCAAATGGGTACACATTTTAGAAAATATTTGTGTAATATAAAATAAATATGGCACAATTCAGGAAGCATTCCTGTATTTGTATAAACTATTTCTATTTTGTAAAAAAAGTAGAAATAATAGGGTATACAATAAACAGAAAAAAACAGGGGGAAAGAAAAGGATAAAAAGTAAATTGGAAAAATAAATTTAAAATTTAAAAAGAAGAAAAATGAGAATCTGTAAAAGGAACAAGTGAAAATCAGATGAAAACTTGTATTCGAGTCACACAGAATAGAAAGAAGGCTAAATCAGATGAAAACTTGTAGGCGCGTTGTGACTGGGATGGCCAGCACAATAGTTTTTTGTGCCATTTTCCCTAGTTTGGTTTTCATTGTTTGGGTCCGGTTATTTCTTGTGGTTTTTTTTTGTTCGGTTTTCACTGTTTTGATCGAGCCTTCCTTATTTTTTTGACTATTTTCTTTATTGTTTTCTCGCTTTTGCTTCTTTATATTTCCATTTCATTTCCTTTTTATTTTTCCGGCTTTTACTTATATTTTGTTTTCCTTTGTTCTTTCTTTTTTATTATTCTCTCTCTTTTTTCAACACATACTACGTTTTTCATAAACATGGTACTTTTTCTGTACACATCAGGAACATTTTTTTATACATATTTAACATTTTTAAAATACATGATTAACAGGTTTCAAATACATGTTTTAATATACTTTCCATACACATTATAAAATTTCTATATACATAAGTAACAATATTTTAAACATATTTATCATTTTATTAAATACATGCTTTGATGTCTACTTTTTGCACACACATATGTAGATTTTTTTTGTATAAATCAAGAACATTCTTTTATACATGCATAAAAAATTTCCAATACGTTATTGACATTTTTTTATAATGTGATATACATTTTAGTGCACTCTACAAGCGTTGCACACGTAAACCCCGTATATTTCTCCAAAAAGAAGATAAATCCTATATGTCGCTCAATCCAGCAAAATGCCGCTGCCTCACACAGGCAATTAGTGAGCAAACTGCAGATGGCCCGGCCAAAGTATTTGTGATACGTTTCCCTTTTTTTGGAGGCGTTTTGTTTGTTTAGTTCACTTTT
Source organism: Triticum dicoccoides (assembly GCF_002162155.2). Lineage (NCBI taxonomy): Eukaryota > Viridiplantae > Streptophyta > Magnoliopsida > Poales > Poaceae > Triticum > Triticum dicoccoides. The sequence goes on along the minus strand of NC_041385.1, from coordinate 7,113,898 downwards.
TTTCCAACTCTGTTTTCTCCTAACAAAAGATTTTTTTTCTCATTTTTTCCTTTTTCCTTTTTATTTTTTATTTTTACATAAATTAAAAAAATTAAGAAAAAGGTTCAGCAAATTCATAAATTGTTTAGAAGTTGAAAAATCGTTCGAACTTTAACAAAATGTTAGAAAATCTAAAAACAAATCACAAGTTCCAAAAAATGTTTCTGATTTGGAAGAAAAGTTCAAATATTCTTCGTGTTTCCAAAATTTGTTTACAAATTTCAAAAGCGCTCAACTTTTCGAAAAATGTATGGCCATTTTGTAAAAACTGTTCGCAAGTTTGAAAGCATATTCTTCTTTAAAAAATGTTATCAATTAAAACCATTGATCTCGTGTTTGTTTAAACGTTCTTAATCCCCAAAAAATATGTTTTACAATAAATGTTCGTGTTGTTAATATAAAAAGCATGTAAGCATGCGACTTGGATCCCATTTCAATTGAGAACGATTACAGTTGATGATGTTCTCACCACCATGGCTGAGGAAGCAAACAATAAACCTGAAAAAATAAATTAAAAAGGAAGTCTCCTCCAATCGTTTTCCATAAACAGTTGGGGGTCTTTAATCAGCTGGTTGTTTCCAACCGATCGCAATAGACATGCCAGCATGTGCAGCATGTGCAGAATATTAGCAATTGGCGCAAAGTGGCCAACCAGTAACCGTCTACAGCGGGAGTGCATGCGTGAGGCGTGTGCAATAGCTTAGACAACATCTGTTTATAGTAGTTGTCCATGTGATCTGTAGACACCTCCTAAAATAGAAACGTATGTTTATCTGTTTGTAGAAACTGACAGTTAGGCCTGAGTTAGATGAAACTGCTATAAGTGTTGCTTGTTCGCTTGCGTGCAGTTATGGGTGAAAGACATCCCTCATAACTGTCCTTGGATACATGCATATACGCTCATCTTTATGAATATACGTATGTACAGCCTGACGAAATAGGCTTTCGCCATACTATATAGATATAGCAACCGCCCGATACAACGAAGAGTCCAATGCTGCGGTAAACAGCACAAGCATGCCCGAAAGAAACAAAAGAGAAAGAAGAGAGAAAATAATGTTAACAACATCGGATCGACGAAAGCGATGATAACCCGAAACCGCTGCACCCACCGGAAATCTACCACCACACTCCAAGCACCTCGAACCTCCGTATACCAAGCAACACCTTCAGCAAGGAACTTGACGACGACGACACTGCTTCCCGGACAGGTCCTAGAGTTTCCCCTGGTACGCGGAGGGGCGTGGGGAAGAGGAATACCCGACGCCCTTCAGGAAGGAACGGTGGGGCCCACGGGCGTCACCACGTCAGTGCCAGCGAGACGACACGGATTTCTCCCATCCGCCAAACACCCACATCACCGAATGGTCCAACACGCTTCAACAGACATGCCACCCACCAACGTGCGGCACCACGGTTTTGCCATCATCACCGCCGCCTCACCATGGCCATCGAAGCAAGACCGACAGGGTCGAGAGGGAGCAGCCGGGAACAAGGAGCGGCAGCGATAGCAGCCACGCCAGAGGAGACAACCTCCACCGCCATCGGGGGTCACCGACCGGACACGACAAGGGGAGCGTACCAGGCCCTCGAGGTCCGGCCGAGCCAAAAAGGGGCTCGTGAAGCACCCATCGCCGCGCTGCAGTAGACGTGCCGCCGTCTCCACAACCCGCCGCACAAGCCGCGCCACCACCGCCCCCGTCGGAGCAGCCGCAATCGATACCAAGTCAGGCCCGCCCAGACACAGATGGGGCCCAAAAGGGCCCAGATCTAGGCTGGGAGGGTGTCTCCACCATCCACGGTGCCAGCCCGCCGCCAAGTGGCTGCGCCGCCACCTCTAGGCCACCCAGAGCCGCGCCACCATGAGCAGCAGCCGCCGCCGGAACCAATGTCGACCGAGGAGCACCGTCGCAGGACGCCACCACCCGAGCCATGGCACCGCGCGCAGGGAAGGAAAGGCCGCCGCCGCCGCCAACACCAGCGGGCATGGCCTAGTGGCGCAGGCCGGCAGCGGCGGGAGGAGGGGAAGGGGAAGGGGGCGCTGGAGGG
>NC_041385.1:7106236-7111444 GCF_002162155.2 Triticum dicoccoides | reverse complement strand
GGCAGGGAGAGGGACCCCCCGGTCGCCTCACTCGGGGAGGCGACGGGGGGGGGGAGGGGGGGAGGGGGGAGAGGGAGGCAGGGCACGGCGTGGTGCGCGCTGCCGATGTCCGGAGGCGTGGGAGGGGAGGGCGGCCGACGGCGGCGGAGGCGCGAGGGGGAACCCTAGGAGCCGGAGCACTGCCTACTCCCCGAGCTGTCGTCCGCAAAAAAAAAATGCCTCCCCGCATTCCCCCACGTATGTTCAGCCTCATAGGTGCCTCGTAATTGACTGGAACGTCTTCTTTCACTGAATGAATATCGAGAAAAGGTCTGAAATAAATCGAGAGAAAAAGGCGAACACTACTGTCCAAGTCCAGGACTTGGACATGGAACCTAACTATATGAGATACTAAGCTTAGTTCGTGCTATGTAGGGATTTGACATGATTAGATGGTACTTCCTCTGTAAAGAAATGTGAGAGCGAATCGATCACTACTCTTATATTTCTTTACGGAGGGAGTACTCCATTTTTGTAGACGGGCTACTCCTCAATCGCTATTCTTTTTCCTCCAACTATTTTATGTGACGTTCATCATAGATAGCTGACGGTGGGTTGTTGTCGACTCCCTTAAGCGGGATGCAAGAGACAAGACAAGCGGTGTGAAGGTCATACATATGGGTGGATGTCTTACTTGTTACTTTTGTGCTAGAACTAAACAGTGTGCTCAACTTCTCATGCATGCATGATGGTTCTCCAGATTTCTCTAGCATATTGTCCTATTGCATGATAAGTACTAGAAATTAAATTTTTTTTGGAATTTTCAAGTATTTAGTCAGCAAGAAATTGGCATTTCATTTTGGTGGTATTTTCTGTCTTGAACTCAGGAATGAAAATCTTTGGTCTGAGCTTAATTGGTTGTATCTGATAATTACGGTAATTTTGTACTGCTCTTTGTTGAAAGCCAAGCCATACCATAAGCCTGGCACATGCACAAAAGCTCCCCAAATCAGTGGGAACCCAAATTTATTTATTTTTACTAAGCAGTGGTACGTCTAATTAGAGTTTATTTGTGCATCCTCATGTATTACTAGTACTAACTGGAATACTAGAATAGTGGGATGACATGGGAAAAACACATCCAATATTGTGTGGTCAGACCAGAATATAGCTGACGACTCTGCAGTCTCCAAGACTACATTTTGCCAGTTTCATATTAATAAATTATGAATAAAGTGAATCAAACAGAGGAGGAACCCCGTGAAATTTGATTAAGGTAGAAATGGCCATGAGATACGGCAAGGGCATACCACCAAGTCCTTGCTACGAGGTTACAACCCAGTACACCGAGGGCGATCCTGACGTGGAGCCACTGAGACAACCAGCAAAAAACTAGACTCTCTCCCAAAGCTAGGGGCCGGGAAGCCAGGTTAGGTTCAGTCAAGGTTTTCGAATCGATGAGTCATTCTGTGGTAGTGACCCGTGACGAGTCGAGCCTGGCCGATCGACTAGTCGCCACTAGTCTCGACCAGTGGCGGAGCTTCAAAAAAAAAGTTGGGCGGGCCAAGCTAATGAAGAGCATAATTTTTTTTAGGCATTAGAGACTACTTGTTTTCATTGAATTTTCGTCTTAGGTGTAAACAAGCAAGTGACAACCCGCTGATTCACCAAGAAAAACAATATATTTATCTTCTATTTCCACATATAAATTGATGCTAATGAGAATGCATTAATTATGCTCAGTTGAATTAATGGATAACACAAACCCACTGCTCCGAAGATATTGTTTGCACACGAACACGTCACGTGTATCCTCGATGCCGGGGGTGATGCACCGCAGCTCACGTCGAAGGAGTCTCACCGGAAGCACGATTCGCAAGTCGACCGGCGAGAGCTTTTGAGGACCCGAAACCCCACACTCCCGGGAGGGACCCCGTTGGGGAGTGCGGCGGCTATGGGCTGCCCTTGGTCGGTCAAGCCGCCCCTAGAGCCTCGGTATTCGCAGCTCTCCAACACGAAAAATAACGAAGAACGAGGGAGCAAGAACGAGGGAGAGACAAAACATAGATGAAAAAGTATTAGATGTGTTTTTTGTGATTGTGTGTTGTGCAATCGGCCGTCACCTCTCATCTATTTATGAGGCGGCTGGACTTCCCGTACAAGAAAAAGACTAAAAATTCCGTCCAAAACATCAAAAACCCTAACCTAACTCGGACATGAATCTTTGGTAATTTCTCGGACCAACTCGGTCTCACCGATTGGTTCATTTCGGTCCCACCGAGTGAACGTTGCCAACTCTCTGTATCCTTCTGTAATTTTTCGGATCAACTCGGTCTCACCGATTGGTTTGCTTCGGTCCTACCGAGTCAACATTACCAACTCTCTGGTAAATTTTCGGACCAACTCGGTCTCACCGATCAAATCAACTCGGTCGGTCCGAAATGACTCTGCAGCTTCTGTTTCTGACTTTGTTTTGCCTCCACAGGTTGCATACGACCTTGGATTAAGACGATTTTTATATCAAAATCCACCATTTCGACAAGACGCACAACTTTCATGTTGGAATGTTTTCCATCAGAGGCCGTCTTAATTGAGTTTCATGCCATTATTCAATCTGGTATCAACATAAGCATCTCCGAACTTGTCATAACTATTACATCTGAGCTCTGCTATAGACCATCTTCATATCCATCTCGATCTTCTTAAAGAGAGCCATTCAGAGGTGACCTCCAATAATAAGTTTGAATTAGTCTTGATGTAGCCTATGCTAATTTTATGACCGTGCCACTTTTGAGCGTCAACACATGCCTCCCTGTTTTTCGGCATAGCTAGCGCGCCGAAAAATAACTTGTACGAAGTTTGTTCTAAGGACGATGTCAACACTCCATCGGCCATTTATATGTTCTTAGGATGATAAGTATATACCGGTCATGTTTATGCTAAGGGCGATAGTTATTCATCGGCCGTTGCCTATCTAGGCTTCTTGCCACACACTTGGGTGGTACTTCTTTAAATATTTTCCACTGAGAGCTCGAGGTAACAATGTCCCTTGTATGGATTCCACCAAATATGAATTTCCAGGAACCACTCTTGTAATCCTAAAAGGACCTTCCCAACTTGGAGACCACTTCTCGAATTTTCTGTCTTTCGAACCAATTGGTAGAATAACCTTCCACACGAGATCACCAACTTGAAAAGTCTTCAACTTGACCTTTTTATTGTAAGCTCTTGCCACCCTCAACTTATCTCTCTCTATGGACTCCAAAGCAGCCAAACGTTTATCAGCGACTTCATCAATATTGTCCATCATTAAGTTATAAAAGTCCACCGCCGATAAATTATTTTGTTTGGCTATTCTCAAAGCATTCAAATTCACTTCCACTGGTAAAACAGCCTCTTGACCATATACGAGCTCATATGGAGTTACCTTTGTAGCACCATGCCTTGAGATTCTGTGTGCCCACAAAGCTTCGGACAGTAGCTCATGCCATCTCCTTGGATTATCCTCAATCTTCTTCTTGATGAGCTTGATCAATATTTTATTGCTAGACTCAGCTTGTCCATTGGCTTGGGCATAACATGGAGAGGAATTGAGCAACTTTATCTTATATGATTCGGCAAATTCTCTAACTTGATGTGACATAAAGGATGAACCTAGGTCTATAGTTAATGTTTGAGGAATGCCGAATCTATGAATAATGCGCTCAGTTATGAATTGAGTTACCTCTGTATGAGTCATATTTTTGAGTGGTATTGCTTTAGACCATTTAGTGAAATAATCAGTCGCCATCAACACGAACCGATGCCCCTTTGAAGAAGAAGGATGAATCTCTCCAATAAAGTCTAATCCCCAACCTCTAAAAGGCCACGGATTGATAATAGGATGTAACATAGCAGCGGGAGCCAACTGAATATCACCAAACTTTTGACAAGCTTCACATCCTTTATAATACCGGAAGCAATCATTAACCATTGTCGGGCAATAAAACCCAGCACGTCGTAATAACCATTTCATCTTGGGAGCCGACTGATGAGTGCCACAAATACCTTCATGGACCTCTCCCATAGCAACTCTCGCTTGGTCCTCGTCCAAGCACTTTAAAAGAACATCATCAACCGTTCAGCGATAGAGACCATAATCTCTCATTGTGTATTTGAAAGCCATACGCCGAACAGTCCTGTCCACCCTCTTACTAGAATCACACAAATAATCAATTATGGGTTTCCTCCAGTGTTGATTTTATCCTGCATTAAATATTTCATTAGTGGCCGAAACGGTGGGCTCCGGTTCGGCCTCCCCTATGCTAGCAAGACTAGACATCGGCCTTTGAGAAATATGAAACAGGCCATGATCAACATGATAGCCGGATGCTTGTTGTGCCAACTGATTTGCTCTCCAATTGTCATGTCTAGATATATGAGCAATGCTAAAATAATCCAATGTAGAAATTATATCTAGACATTTATCAAGATAAACGTTAAGTGATTCGTCAAAACATTGAAAGACTTTGGATATTTGTTGCACTACTAATAACGAATCACCAAAAGCGTCAATATGTGTAGTACCTATGGCAAGCAACATTTCTAAGCCGAATAACAATGCTTCATATTCAGCTTGATTATTTGTGCAAAAATATTCTAAGCGGCATGAGGCTTCAAAAATAGCACCATGAGGAGATATATAAACAATACCCACACCTCGGCCATTGCTACAAACTGAACCATCAAAATATAATCTCCATGGTACTAACGAGACAAGGTTTATATCAATATCATGCTTGTCATCAATTCGATGCTCAACAATAAAATTAGCAACGATTTGGCCTTTCGTGGATTTCAGAGATTCATAAGCCAAATCATATTCAATTAAAGCATAAGCCCACTTGCCAATTCTACCACTAAGAATTGGCCTATGCAACATGTACTTGATGACATCGGTTTGACAAGCTATAATGCAAGTACTAGGCACTAGATAATGTCTCAATTTTGTACAAGCATAATATAAGCATAAACATAATTTCTCAATAAATGTATACCTTGTCTCGGCGTCCAATAAGCGTCGGCTCATATAAGTAATAGCATGCTCCTTTCCTTCGGTCTCTGGAGTCAAAACAGCACCAATAACACCTTCCTCCAGCGCAATATAAAGCTTAAAAGGCTCTCTATGGTTGGGAGCTTTCAACACCGGAGGAGTGCACAAATAAATTTTTATCATATCGAATGCTTCTT
>NC_041385.1:7098057-7105820 GCF_002162155.2 Triticum dicoccoides | reverse complement strand
TGGCATCGTCCTTTAACCGAAGGATGGGAGTGAATGCATCAACCCTCCCTGACAAGTTGGCTATGAATCTCCTTAAATAATTGACTTTGCCAAGGAACTTTTGCATATCTCTGTTGCATGTTGGAGCCTCCACATTTTGTATAACATCTATCTTTTTGGGATCAATCTCTATGCCATCTTGATGAATAATGAAACCCAAAAACTTTCCAGCCGATACACCAAAAGCGCACTCCAAAGGATTCATCTTTAGTCCATATTTTTTCATTCTCTCAAAAGCTAAGCGCAAATCGGTAAGATGAGATTCAAAAGCATCCGATTTGACAACAATATCATCAATATAAACCTCAAGTATAACACCAAGAAAATAATGAAAAATTAAATTCATAGCCCGTTGACACGTGGCACCGGCATTTTTCAATCCAAAGGTCATCACTGTCCACTCAAATAAACCAAGGAAACCGGGACACCGAAAAGCCGTTTTGGACATGTCCTCTTCAGCCATAAAAATCTTGTTATACCCCGCATTACCATCAAGAATCCTAATGACCTTATGTCCAGAAGCATCATTAATAAGCATATCGGCTATTGGCATAGGATACTCATCTTTAAGTGTATCTCTATTCAAATCTCTGAAATCAATGCACACCCTTAACTTGCCGGAGCCTTTCTTCTCTACTAGTACAATGTTAGAAATCCACTCGGCATACCTGCAAGGTCTAATAAAATTAGCTTTAAGCAAACGACCGATCTCTTCCTTGATCCGGTCATATGTTTTTGGATTAAACTTTCTGGCCTATTGCTTGTATGGTCTAAAACCGGCCTTTATAGGTAAACGAATGCTCCACTAGCTCTCGCCTTAAACCTGTCATCTCATGATATTACCATGCAAAGCAACAAACATATTCTTTCAATAGCTCGATCAACTTAGCTTTATCATCGGCTCTTAAATTTTTGTTTACAAATGTCGTCCTAGGAACTGAACCATCTCCTATATCTATCTCTTCTAATGGATCAGCTGATTTAAAACCTTGTCCTAATTTATTCATATCATCTAACTCTTCTATGGACTCATACATATCGTTCTCATTGGACCGATATTCTACAAGACGCTTTTGTAACCACTCTGAGTTAGGATCCATTTAAATACATCATACCTTGGAGCCGATTATCGCCAACCGTCTTTAAAGAAACAGACACGAAACCACTTTTTGTGGTGCTAAGAAACTCAAATTCTGACAAGTCGCGCCCCGTCAAGCAAGTAGCATTGGGATGTTGCCAATCCACCAATGCATCGGCCAAAGCAACACAAGCCGAATTATCCGCATGAATGACTTCTACTTCATCATCAACCCATTGAATTAAAAACTGTTGCACAGTAGATGTCACGCATTGGTTTGCATGAACCCAATCGCGGCCTAATATCACATTGTAGTTACCTTGCACCTCAGCGACAAAGAATGCGCTAGCCAAAGTTTTGCTTCCCACCGTAAGCTCCACATACATTACACCTTTGGCTTCAGTTTTCTCTTTGCCTTCAAATCCATTAAGCACCATGTTGGTCTGTATTAACTCTTCATCACGCAGCCCCAGTTTTTTGAAGACCGAATATGGCATAAGATTCACCACAGCACCACCATCGGCAAGCATTCTAGCAACCGGCGATCCATTAATATGACCTTTAAGGAACAATGGCTTCAAGTGCGTCACCGGTTCTTTTGGCTTCTCGAATATAGCATTTTTAGGACCAAAATCTAGCTGAGCTATTTCCCCTTCTTCATCTATAGCACGAAATTCAGCGGGTAAGTAATACACCATATTAATATCCATACCTTCATGAACCGGTGTGGACTCATAATCGAGCATTTCATCTCCTTCCGCAAACATGTCCACTGACTCCGAAATATCTCCAAGGGAAGAGGAAGTAGTAGGCAAAGTGGACGATGTAATAGTAGCCGCATCGTCCTCCGTTGGTGGTGTAGGTGTTGCTATGATCAATGCAGAAGCTGATATGTTTTCCTTTTGCTTTGGCCTCCACACTTGTTTTGGGGTTGCCATGGGACGACTTTCACTGAATAATTTATCCCTTAGCTTTTCTGCTTCTTGTTCCTCCTTCTCATGACTCCTCATGCGCTGCAATCTCCTTTTTTGCGCCTTGGTCAGACCGGAAGGACACCACTTAGGCTGAGTATATTTTGGATCCCTCGACCTGGCCTTGCTTGTGCTAGCTTCATGATCAATAGCCATGGATCCTTGCTGGACCGCAGCTACATCTTTATTAGAATCAGCCGGATTATCAACAATAATCGGCTCTTTGATTATTAATTCTTTAGTGCCAATCATAATAGTTTCACCACTAGTACTCTTCTCCTTTTGCTTGCTAGGCTTTGAAATTTCAGCACTTGGTGATTTGGCATGCCACACTTGCCTGCTGACCCTTTTTTGATTATCTTGCATTGGCCGATTGACACCATTGTTCAAATGGTCTCGTGTGGGATAAGAAAGCCTCTCATGAATGGGCCTCCTTGGTTCTACCCAACCCGGATGAAAAGCATAAGGGGCCATTGGGGGCTGCCCCCATCCTCCATTGAAGTCTCCCATGTAGTATGGCACATAGGGGTGTGGCGCCATCCATGGTCCCGGCGCCCATGACCCATATGGCCTTGCATGATGCTGAAATTCTTCCTAAGGAGGTGACCTTGAGCGCTTCAAATTTGATGACCGATTAGAGCTAAAATTGGCCGCTTGATTCGCATATTGGACAACAACATATCAAAAGTTGGCTTGATTTTCTTGCGCTGCACTTTAGCTTCATTCGTCTTCCACTTGCCAACCTCTGGACTCTTGGGCTTAACAAATTTTGACATGAGTGTTCTCTTGTACTTGTGGTTGCCCCCCGAGTGTAGGATTCTTGATGGTGATCTTGATTATCTCCTTGCCATCGGGTTGCTTGTCAAGCACAACTTGTCTCCCCAAGACTTTGTCGCTTTCCTTATTTTTCCTAGGCTCACCAATGACAATATTATTCTTATTAGCTGATTCGGCTATGCTGGTCCGAATTAACATCTTCTTCCCCTCCAAATCCATGGTGTTCATTGGGAAAGGTTGCTTATCAACTTGCATCTCAGAAAAATTCAATCGTCCGTCATTAATGGCCGATTGTATTTGTCGTCGAAAAACATTACAATCATTAGTAGCATGAGAAAAAGAATTATGATACTTGCAATAAGCACGCCGTTTCAGCTCTTCAAACGGCGGTAAAGTATGAGATATTGTAATAATCTTCGCTTGCAATAAAGCATCAAATATTCTATCACACTTAGCAATGTTGAAGGTAAATTTCATCTCTTCATCATGATTCTTATGAATCGGCTTTAAATCATTGCAAGTAAATGGTTTGGCCTTAGACGGCCAAACAAATTCAGCAGCATAAATACCACCCTCATCGTCCGAGTGGTCACTATCATACTCAACCATATTCATCTTAGGACGATCAGTTTTATATCTATGCACCTCTTTAAGATCTTTACTTCGGCTCTCTTGAGCCAAAGCCCTTTGCAAGACTTGGTTGATATTTAAAAACTCATGTCCTTCTAGCCTTTCTCTAATGTGAGTTCTCAAACCACTAAGCACAAGATCAGCCAAATCCCTCTCGGTTATCACCAAACTATAGCACCGGTTTCTTGTCTCTCTAAATCTTTTGACGTAATCGGAGACCGGTTCATCATGCTTTTGTCTAACCGATGTAAGATGTGACAACTTAAGCTCATTATCACCACTATAAAAATGATCATGAAACTTTTGTTCCAAGTGAAACCATGTAGTAATAAAACCGGGTGGTAATGCAGAAACCCACGAGAAAGCAGTGCCGGTTAAAGATAAAGGAAAATAATGTACTCTCCACTCATCTCGTGAACTTGCCTCACCTAATTGTGCCAAGTACTGACTAACATGCTCCCATGTGGTTTTTGTGCCCTCTCCATTAAACTTAACAAAATCTGGAATTTATATCCCGAAGGGCATTGAATTGCATCAAAGTATTCTAGATATGGCTTTGGGTAAATACGGTTCCTTGGTAACTCAACTCCCAAATTTTCTCGGAGCATCTTAGCCATCTCCTCTCTAAGATTAGCTAGACCATCGTCCACAGTGGACGATGAAGCTTGTGGTAGTAGCATAGGAAGAGTAAGGTTAGTAGTTGCAGGTGTGAATTGTGGCATGTATGCCGAATTGTAATTCGGCAGTGATCTAACAGTGTCTGCTCTTGTAGGTAGGGTCTGGTTCGGCGTCACCACCGAACTTGGCATATTCATGATAGGATTTATGGGTGCAGCAACAATTTGATTTGCTTGGGTAGGGTAATAAGTCATCGGCATGGGAGGCGCCGATGAAATAGGTAAAGCCATATTAGGGTTTTGCACGCTAGCAGCTATACCACCATTACCACTACATGATTGAGATATATTTTTCTGAGCATTAGTATTTTCTATGAAAGTTTGATAGACCAGATTGTTACCATCAGCAATACGACTCTCAATCCCAGCCCATTGCTCAGGAGAAAAGGTAGTACTCACAGAGGGTTTAACCTGCTCGGTTTGAAGAGGAGGAAACTTGATTTCTTCAATCGGAGTGATGTTGCCTTGGCGATCCTTCTTGAATTTTGCAAAGAATTCCTGCAAATCCTTCTCTACACGCGCCTTCTTGTACTCCTCATAGATTTGGCAATGATCGGCCGATATCTCATCAAGACTGGGCTTAATGATGTTATCGGCATCTACCTCAGATGGCTTAGGAAGATCGGACATGGTGGATGATGATGATTGATTTCCAGTCCCCAGCGGAGTCGCCAAAAAGTGTGTTCGCACACGAACACGTCACGTGTACCCTCGACACCGGGGGTGATGCACAGCAGCTCACGTCGAAGGAGTCTCACCGGAAGCGCGATTCGCAAGTCGACCGACGAGAGCTTTTGAGGACCCGAAACCCCACACTCCTGAGAGGGACCCCGTCGGGGAGTGCTGCGGCTATGGGCTGCCCTAGGTCGGTCAAGCCGCCCCTAGAGCCTCGGTATTCACAGCTCTCCAACACGAAGAACAACGAAGAACGAGAGAGCAAGAACGAGGGAGAGACAAAACGTAGATGAAAAAGTATTAGATGTTTTTTTTGCGATTGTGTATTGTGCAATCGGCCGTCACCTCTCATCTATTTATGAGGCGGCTGGACTTCCCGTACAAGAAAAATACCAAAAATTCCGTCCAAAACATCAAAAACCCTAACCTAACTCGGACAGGAATCTTTGGTAATTTCTCGGACCAACTCGGTCTCACCGATTGGTTCATTTCGGTCCCACCGAGTGAACGTTGCCAACTCTCTGTATCCTTCTGTAATTTTTTGGATCAACTTGGTCTCACCGATTGGTTTGCTTCGGTCCTGCCGAGTCAACATTGCCAACTCTCTGGTAAATTTTTGGATCAACTCGGTCTCACCAATCAAATCAACTCGGTCGGTCCGAAATGAATCTGCATCTTCTGTTTCTGATTTTGTTTTGCCTCCACAGGTTGCATACGACCTCGGATTAAGACGATTTTTATATCAATATCCACCATTTCGATGAGACGCATAACTTTCATGTTGGAATGTTTTCCATCAGAGGCCGTCTTAATTGAGTTTCATGCCATTATTCAATCTGGTATCAACATAAGCATCTCCGAACTTGTCATAACTATTACATCTGAGCTCTGCTATAGACCATCTTCATATCCATCTCGATCTTCTTAAAGAGAGCCATTCAGAGGTGACCTCCAACAATAAGTTTGAATTAGTCTTGATGCAGCCTATGCTAATTTTATGACTGCCACTTTTGAGCGTCAACAGATATTTAGAAATTACCCAGCGACATGATGGTCAGAACATGAACATCCAGCTCTACTCAGCGTCGGCAGCACCCCGCAGTCCTGATTGGTAGCGCAGTGGATTGCAGGGGTCAGCGGAGGCTGGAGTCGAAGGCTTCTTGGAGGCACTGCGGCAGGATCCCGACGGCAGGACTGGCTGGTGCGGAGGCCGGAGCCTGGAGGGGAGGGACGATGACGCCACGGCGAGGTCGCATGGAGGTAGGCGGAGGAAGATGGCATCATGCATTTATCAGCGAGGAAGTTGTCTGAACTGCGCGCGGAAGGGTGATAGAGGCACGAGATCTGCGCTTGCATGAGGTGCACGCGGCGGAGGCTTTAGTCCCGGCCGGCTGGCGGCCATTGCTCATGTTGTGTGTGCTCCTGCCGTCGGCCCGTCGTTGGATCGATCCATTGATTGTAAGCCTTGGTCTCTTGGCTGAGTAGGCTATGAAGCATGTTATAGGTATAAAAAAATTGTGAAAACCTGGGCGGGCCACGGCCCGGTTTGGCCCCAAGAAAGCTCCGCCCCTGGTCTCGGCTAGTCGAGGGGTTTGAGTGAACCCTAGCAGTTCGAACAGTTCAGTAACACTTGAGATATGAAAAGGTTTAAGAATATTTTAGATATTTGATATGTTGTCCAATGTAATTTACCGAAAGATAACTTTTCCCTCTTGCATGATAACGACTAAAAATAAATAAATATAATGGCCCATGTCTTCATTATCTTTAGAAGTAAATCGTGGTGTAGTTCGTTAGCAAGCAGTTGGCGCTGTGTTTCCCACTCAACACATGACCCACGTTGCTGCTTTGTTCCAATTGTCCTCTGAAAAAGTTTAAGAATATTTTAGATATTTGATATGTTGTCCAATGTAATTTACCGGAAGATAACTTTTCCCTCTTGCATGATAACGACTAGAAATAAATAAATATAATGGTTCATGTCTTCATTATCTTTAGAAGTAAATCGTGGTGTAGTTCGTTAGCAAGCAGTTGGCGCTGAGATTCCCATCAACACATGACCCACGTTGCTGCTTTGTTCCAATTGTCCACTGAAATTTTTTAAGAATATTTTAGATATTTGATATGTTGTCCAATGTAATTTACTGAAAGATAATGTTACCTTCTTGCATGATAACGACTAGAAATAAATAAATATAATGGCCCATGTCTTCATTATCTTTAGAAGTAAATCGTGGTGTAGTTTGTTAGCAAGCAGTTGGCGCTGAGTTTCCCATCAACACATGACCCACGTCGCTGCTTTGTTCCAATTGTCCTCTAAAACCAATCCCCCCCCTTCCTATAAATATAAACCCAACATTCTTATGAGACAAACAAACCCAACACCCAACATTCTGTCGAGACAAGCAAGAGTACACGGCGATGATTGGTGAAATGGATGTGGATAGCCTTGTAGAATACTTCAGGGGCAAGAGCATCCTCATCACCGGCTCAACGGGGTTCCTAGGAAAAGGTATATGTGTTAATTAATCATGTTTGTTGAACTGTTGATCATATCTGAGAGTCTTGTATATTATTCTTTCTTGCATGATTTGTTGATAGTGCTTGTGGAGAAGATATTGAGGGTTCAGCCTGATGTCAAGAAGCTCTTCCTCTTGATTCGGGCCTCCGATGTCGAATCCGCAATGCTTCGGATTCAAAATGAGGTGAATTATTTGTTTCAAGCTGTCCTTTTCTGCTAGCAGCACACTTTCTTGACATTGATGCTAGTGTGTTCTTGACAATCTGTTGTCAATTGAATACTGACCTTCTCCCACCGAGAAATATAGAGGGAACAAATGGATGTGCATTGCAGAATACATATATATATATATATTTTGTGTGCTCCAAAGGAAGCTCTTCACAAACATATCTGTG
>NC_041385.1:7092039-7097674 GCF_002162155.2 Triticum dicoccoides | reverse complement strand
ATAGTGGTCTAATAGATCTTATATTAGTTTACAGGCTGAGTAGTTAATAGTAATGTACAGACGATATTTTGGTATATTCAGATCATAGGGAGGGAGATCTTTCAAGTGCTAAAAGAAAAGCATGGTGTGGGGTTCCATAATTTCATGAAAGAAAAGATCTTCCCTTTGGTGGGTGACATCATGCATGAGGACTTTGGACTAGACACTGCCAATCTGAGAGAAGTGTCGAAGGAAATAGACATTATAGTCAACGGAGCAGCCACTACGAAATTTTCTGAAAGGTTTGAACTGTTTCCTGTCGCATATTACTGTCATAATGTTACAACAATTACATACATACCATAGAAATATATAATTGCTCAAAATGCAATGTTAATTTTTTAGATATGATGTGGCATTCTATGTGAATGTCTTGGGAGCGAAGCATGTCGGCGCATTCACAAGGAAGTGTACTAAGCTCATGATGTTGCTTCATGTTTCCACTGGTGTGAATCAAAAGCAATAGGACTATATATGATATATGAATTTTTGGTTGGTGGTATCATGCAATTATGAATTGAAAATCTTTAAGTGATATCTATATGACTTGAACAGCCTATGTAGTTGGTGAACAAGAAGGCCTAATAGCGGAGAAGCCATTCTTCATGGGTGAGACACTAAGGGTGGGCACACATCTGGACATCGAATCCGAGCTAAATCTTATCAAAGAGACCAGGAGGGAACTAAGGGACGACGGTTCCACGGAGAAAGACGAGATGAAAGTCATGAAGAAACTTGGCCTCAAGAGGTCAGACAGAGGAAACTTTACAGAAAATAAAAACAACAACATACTTATGCATTCGTACTCATTTCTGCCGCTGATGCATTTGCTCCATGCTTATGCACCAATGAATGAAGGGCACGAAACTTCGGGTGGTCAAACACCTATGTCTTCACTAAGGCAATGGGGGAGATGATGATGGGACTCTTGCGAGCGGAATTTCCGGTGGTCATCATCCGCCCGAGCATCATAACCAGTACTCTCAAGGAGCCATTGCCTGGATGGATGGAAGGAATTAGGTGTTGAAACTCAAAATCAAATTCTTAATCCTTTAGGATGACAGTGAATGATTACTAAGCATTTTTATGTTTTGCAGGACCGTCGATGCAGTGATCATGGGTTATGCCAAGCAGACCTTACCATTCTTTCTAGGTAGCCTTGATTCAATACTCGACATGGTGAGTTTGTTCACAAATCAGAAACCAAGATTTGGAACTAAACATGCCCAAGGAACCATTTGATGAGCTATATGTGGTGTGGTCTTGGTATTGGTGGGACAGATACCGGGGGACATGGTGGTGAATGCTATGATGGCTGTCATGGCAGCGCACTCAGATGATCAACAAGGTCATATCATCTACAATGTAACATCATCACTAAGCAACCCGGCACCCTCAGCCCTTGTCATAGACTCAATGCACCGTTACTTCTTTGAGAACCTGCCATGCAAGGGGAACGGTGAGCGTGTCTGGCTGAACAAGATGCGAATCTTTAGCACGCTCACGCACTTGAGATTGTACATGGCCATCAAGTACAAGCTTCCCCTCGAGGTCAGTTCACCATCTCAACGTGGAAGAGTTGATTTTGCAGATGAACAAGAATGTGATTAACGTTATGTGCATTTCCTACGATTTGTGTGGTAGATGCTTCGCCTAGTGAGCATTGCACTCTGCGGAATTTTCTCAGAACGCTACAACGAGCTTAGCAGAAAATACAGATTCGTCATGCGGATGATCGAGCTCTATGCACCATATAGCTTGTTCAAAGGGTGGTAAGCAACTTAAAAACATATCAAGATGTTATTTTTGGTTCAATTTTGCATTTACATGGTATACTAGTGTGACCTGTTACCATATCCAAATGCACAAGCACCATTAAAATCCCGTTATTTGACTTGATTTTATCAATCATGTGAAGCTTCGAAGACACGAACTTGGCGAAGCTAAGGATGACAATGAATAGGGATGATCAAATTAACAATGGAGCATATTACTTTGACTTTGATCCCAAGTCCATAAACTGGATTGATTATTTCTATGGTGTACACATCCCTGGTGTGCTTAAATATTGTATTTAACTAGCCAAATTTCCAGCTTATTAAACCTCTTGTAGGGGCTATCGTATCAAGTATCATGCATGCCAACTAGACAAGTTGGCTGATATGTCATACAATTAAATAAAGAAAGAGACATTTCGGTATCATATCATAAAAATGATGTACTATTATGTGCCAGAAAAAACAATAAATGATGTCATCCAAAATACTAACATGTGACACTATACACTATGGAGGTAGTATCATACACTAGTATTATATACTAGTGTATGATACTACCCACTACAAGCAGCCGTGCTCACCATGGAATTACAACAACTGTACTAGGCTTGACATGCAACTCTTATGAACATGTATTGTACTCCCTTTGTTATGCAACTCTCCAGAGTATATTCGCAAATGTACTGCACGGAAATGAGGGCAGTATTCTCCGAAAAAGAGCATAATAAGTCATCATATATATATGCCCACCTGTTTTGTTTTTGGAAAAAAGCGCTAGCCAGCATAATATGCCCACGTAGCTGAAGTTGCTAAGCGCTTGGCGCAAGGCGCGCAAAAGAGAGGCAGTGATTTGCAAAATCTTCGAGGAAAACAAGGAAGCCACAAACTTGCATGTTTGGTTGAATTAATGGAGCTCGGTGCTAATCTAGTGGACCTGTCGTGCCATCTATATGAAAAACATAAAGGTTTTATCTTGTGAGGTTCTCTAGCTGTTTTGCAAAATTTGCATACTACTCAGTTATTCAAAATTTTGACATGGTCTACCGTGTGCATCTTTGAACACCATTTTTATATTCATATGATTATATGAAATTATAGCTGATAGTATTATGGGGAAAAGCCATGATGAGTAATATGATGCACAATTTACCTTTTATATTAGTAACTAATCTTAAAAAATGTTCCATCACATGATTGGCTAGATGTAGCACGGTGATTGTCGTAAGTAATCTTCAAAAATCAGCGAAATTTGGATTAGTTAAGCCAATGGTTCCTCTTCATGACACTGGCATTAATCCGACAAAACACCCACAACTAGAAGAAGAATTTGCCAAGGAGTTGCGCGCTGGAGGGTCACTTGGCTGAAGAAGTTCGTTTGCATATGTATTGAGAAACAACATGCGGTTTGCCTATTGAACAACAGCAGAAGAATGGTCGAAAAGAACATCTCCATATATGGTATTCACATGAATGTATTTATGGAACAATGCCATCGAGTAGACTGGACATAATGTATTTTGCGTTGCATCCACTACGCACGGTACCCACTTTATTGTTCCCTACATTTATTTATTTTTTCACTTTATTGTTCCGCATATGTCGGAAGGTACCCACTATTCAGGGAAGAAGCGAAGTGGCATGTCTCTTCTGGAAGTTCTAGTGGAGCTCAGGCTCCATAGCCCCTCTAATCTAGCCACCCAGTTTCCCCATAGCAATCCATGCATGAACTTTTGTCTTTTTGTTTATCCCAAACAAAACAACATATAAAATTAAAACTTTGCAGTACAAAAAAATATTCCAACTAGGATGTGGGGAAAACTTTTGGATTTTTTTCATGCATCGTGAATACTTTGAACAACTTTTTTACTCAAAAAAATATCTCATTTTGTATATTTATGTCGCGCCAAAAAATCCGGAAGTTTTTTCACATTGAAGTTCTAATGTTCGGTTGATCCGCAAATTTCAAAGTTCATATGTGTTTCATTTGGGAGAAACAAAAAAGAGAAACTTTCATGTAGTAAGTTAGTTGGCTAGCATAGATCTCAAAGCTATGTTGAAGGGTAAGGATAAGGCGTGGCATGGAGCCCCAGCTCCAACAATCCACTCTCCATTGTCTCTTTTGTCTTATAAGAGCATCTACAGCCGGACCTCTCAAACCATCCCTCATACCCCCGCAGACACGCCCGGTCAGTGACCGGACAGGAAAGAGAAGGAAAAATGTGACATAACCTATACACCCGGGCTGTCTGCGAACCCTCATATCCATCTCAAATATGGGGAGGATATGAGGGCTTGCGGATGCGCCCGGGCGCGCCCGGGCAGTCCGCCACATAGGACGCGGCCCCATCCCGGACCACATTTTCTCTTTATTTATTCATTTTTTTATTTCTCTCTCTTCATCTCCACCAATTACGTGCAAGTGATTGGACATATGAGGAGAAAAATGAGAAGTGTGACTGCGCGGACGGATAAATGAGTGCTTAAAATGGACACGTCCGGTCACTGACCAAGCGCGTCCATGGTCGTTTAAGGGGTCATATTTGCTATGTCCGGTTGTAGATGCTCTAACATGGCTTCTGTCTAACTGTAGCAGTTCTTTTATTCTTTCATGACATTTCCAGCTTCGCCACCTTGTATGTGTTGGGAAACGGCTCCTGCACCCTCCTGACCGAGTCCTGCGGCTGCACCAGATCGCTCCCACGACGCCTCTCTTCGTGCGTCTGTTATGCACGTCGCCCTTGAGTATAGCTCGGGCTGTTGTAATCTCCAGTGTATATGTTGTAACTCCGTATCAATGATAAACCGTGCGTGAAACATATCTTCCAACTTGGTAATCAGAGATCTCTTTCCTCAGGCCTATGGCGATGGACAACTCCTCCTCCTCCTCCTCCTCCGGCAACACCACGAGCCCTATCCCTCCTCCTCCTCCGCTGCCCTCTTCTCTCGGGCTCACCTCACCCATCGCCACTGCCCCACCCGCCCCCTCCACCTCTGCCATGACCGTGGCTCCCGTGCTCCCGGCTGCGGCGCCTTCTGCTGCCCTCCCCTCCATCCACCACCCCAACAACATCGGGAGCCTCGTCACCGTCAAGCTCGATGTCCAGGCTGGCAGCTACTCCAAGTGGCGCGAGCTTTGACGCTGCGTCCTCACCATGTACGCTGTCGAGAGCCACGTCGGCTGCTACTCCGACCCCTCCCTGCAGACTCCCTCTTGGCGCAACACCGATCTCACGATCCTCCTGCTGATCTACTCCACCATCACTGATGCCCTGTACGAGGTCATCCGGGGCGACGGCAACACGGCGTACCGCGCCTGGCACATGCTGCAGGAATTCTTCCTCACCAACCAGCCCGCGCAGGCGGTCCACCTCAGCGCGGAGTTCCGCGCTCTCACCCAAGGCACCCTCCGCGTCGCCGACTACTGCGGCAAACTCAAGGCTATGGCGGACGCCCTGTCTGACGTTGGCGAGCGCATCACCGACCGCACCCTCACCCTCCAGCTGCTACACGGCCTCTCCCGACGCTTTCAGGTGACCGCCACGGTTCTGCCCATGCAAAACCCCTTCCCTACCTTCAATCAGGCACGCTCGCAGCTGCTCCTCGAGGAGCTCACGCAGGACGCGCGTGACCGCGCTGACGGCTCCACCGCGCTCGTGATCGGACTCGGCGACGGTGGCGGCGGTGGCGGGGGCCCCTCGTCCGGTGCTGGTGGCTCCTCCTCCAGAGATCGCGGCAAGTCCCCAGCTGACGCGGGCACTCCTGCGCATGGCGGCGGCTACTCTCGCGGGCGCGGCCAGGGGCGCGGCCGCGGTCGCGGC
>NC_041385.1:7079137-7091879 GCF_002162155.2 Triticum dicoccoides | reverse complement strand
TCCCTGGATGGGTTACTTCGCGCCCTGGGGCGCGCCGTTTCCCCCGCCAGGCCGTGTGCCCTGGATCCCGCCCAACGCCGTCGGGGTGCTCGGACCGCGCCCTGGCAATCCTGCCCATGCCTACCCCATGGCCTACCACGGCGGCGCTTCGTCCTCGACTCCGTACCCGCCGCATCAGCCGTCATGGGATCATGTCGGTCTCCTCGCCGCCATGCACAACCTGTCCATGCAACAGCAGCAGCCTGGCGGCCAGAGCGAGTGGTACCTCAACACCGGCGCCGCCGCCCACGTGACCAGGAACCCAGGTAACCTCGACACGCTTTGTTCTCCATCAAAGTGTTCTTCTTCTAGCATCATTGTCGGTGACGGATCTCATCTTCCCATTACTGCTACTGGTTCATCTACCCTCACCTCACGCCCGTTCTACCTCCACAACATCCTCTACTCTCCACGCGTTGTATGAATCTCATTTCTGTCCGTCGTTTTTGCATTGACAATTCCGTGACAATTGAATTTTTCCCTTTTGGCTTTGTTGTGAAGGATCTAGCCACTCGGACACCACTCATGAGCTCCAGTAGCTACGGCCAGCTCTATCCGTTCCACGGCGACACCATGACCCGTCTGGCGGCGCTCTCCGTGAACGTTGACAGCCTCTGGCATCGGCGCCTCGGTCACCCCAGCGCGGCATCACTTTCCCGTTTGCAGTCATTTTTACCTTCTTGTAATAAGATAGTACACCCCCGCGGTGCGTGTGAGGCGTGCCAACTAGGGCATCAGGCTCGCCTCCCTTTCCCTACTTCGGTCCACTTTACCACTTTTCCTTTTCAAATTGTCCACTGTGATCTATAGACATCCAAGTTTTTTGGGATATAAATACTATTTGCTTATTCTAGATGATTTTACACACTTTTTTTGGAGTTTTCCTCTCCGCCATAAATCTGATGCCGCTGCCACACTCGAATGTTTCTTCACCTACGTTCGCACACAGTTTCATGTTGTGATCCAATGCATACAATGCGATAACGGGGTCGAGTTCTTGAATGTACGCCTCCGCACTTTCCTCTGCGATCACGGCGTTGTGCTCTATCTCTCCTTCCCCCGTACGTCTCCACAGAACGGGAAAGCCGAACGTTCCATCCGCTTCACAAATGACATCCTTCGCACCCTCCTTCTCCAAGCCTCCATGCCACCCGAGTTTTTGATCGAATCTTTGCACTCCGCAACCTATCTCCTCAACATTCGCCCCTCGCGCGCCGTAGGAAACCTTACACCTTATCTTGTCCTCTTTGGCACCCACCCAAACTACAGCACCCTACGCACCTTTGGTTGCTTGTGTTTTCCCAACACCTACACAACCATGCCCCACAAACTCGCGCCCCGCTCGGTTCGTTGTGTGCTCCTTGGCATGCCATTGGAGCACAAAGGCTACCGATGTCTCGATCTAGCCACCCAACGTGTTATCACCTCTCGGCACGTCTTTTTTGACGAGACCACCTTTCCTTTTAGTTCTCCCTCGCCACGCCACACCGTCGATCGCACCACACCCGCCACACCGGATCCCACGCCAGCCTTCCAGCCTATCCACCTCGATCCCCACCCCTCACCAATCCCCGCGCCTCGTACTGACCGATTCCCCCGAGATCCCGCCCCACCAGCACATCTTCTCCGGATAGCATGCCCACCACACCTGCGTCGCCCCAGCCCGAGGACCTGGGGCCCAGCGCATCCTCCTCAGATCACGCGCCCACCTCGCCCGCTTCCCGCTCGCCAGCTCACTCACTGTCCCCCACCAACCCCACCGAATCTACCCCGTCTTCTCCTGATACGCCACCTGCCCGCCCACTACCACCGCGCGCCATCCCTGTCGTGCCTCCCAAGAACCTTCACAACATGCGGACGCGGGCTAAATCTGGCTTCCTCCAACCACGTAAACTCATGACGATCGCCACCGCCCCATCCTCCATCTCCCTCATCCCCCCTAACTATAAAATCGCTCTCAAAGACCCCAACTGGTATGCTGCCATGCTTGAAGAATTTAACGCTTTGGTGCAAAACAAAACGTGGTCTTTGGTTGCTTGTCCCGCAGGTGTCAACTTGGTGTCCGGCAAATGAATTTTTCGTCACAAGCTCCACCCCGACGGCTCCCTCGCTCGCTACAAGGCACGTTGGGTGCTTCGAGGTTTCACTCAGCAGCCCGACGTCGACTACAGCGAGACCTTCAGACCGTCAGCAACAACTGGGCCATCAACCAGCTCGACGTCAAGAACGCGTTCCTTAACGGGACGCTCGACGAGGTCGTCTACAGTCAGCAACTGGCCGGCTTCGTCGACGGCGTGCGGCCTGCTGCCGTGTGCAAGCTCCACAAGTCCTTGTATGGGCTCAAACAGGCTCCCCGGGCCTGGTTCCACCGGTTCACCATGTTCCTACTCACACTGGGGTTCCAGGCCTCCCGCAGCGACTCCTCGCTGTTCATTCTCCGGCGCAGCTCGTCCATGGCCTACCTACTCTTATATGTCGACGACATCATCCTCACAGCCAGCACCGCCGCGCTCCTCGCCTCCCTCACCACCGAGTTCGCCATGACTAACCTCGGCGCCCTCCACCATTTTCTTGGCATCAACGTGCAGCGCAGCTCGCGCGGCCTCTTTCTCTTGCAACAACAGTATACATTAGAAATCCTCGACCGCGCCTCCATGCTCAATTGCAAACCCATCGCCACTCCCGTTGACACCAAAGCCAAACTCTCCACCACCGACGGTGCTCTCGCCTCGGATCCGTCTCTCTTTCACAGTCTCGCTGGGGCGCTCCAATACCTCACGCTGACCCGCCCTGAAATAGCCTATGCCATCCAGTAGATCTGCCTGGCCATGCACTCTCCTCGCGCACCACATGTCACCCTACTCAAACGCATCCTCCGCTACCTCCATGGCACAGTTCATCTCGGGCTTCACCTCCGCCCATCTACCTCCTCTCAGCTTGTGGCCTATACAGATGCTGACTGGGCGGGATGCCCTGACACCCGCCGGTCCACCTCCGGATACTGCATGTACCTTGGGGATAACCTCGTCTCCTGGTCCTCCAAACGACAGGCGACGGTGTCTCGCTCCAGCGCCGAGGGGGAATACCGCGTTGTCGCCAACGCAGTTGCTGAATCATGTTGGCTGCGCCAACTCCTGCAGGAGATCGGCCGCACCCTGGAGCGCGCGACCATCGTGTACTGCGACAACATCTCTGCCAAGTACCTCTCCTGCAACCCCGTATAGCACCAACGCACGAAGCATGTGGAAATCGACCTCCACTTTGTTCGTGATCGCGTGGCCTTCGGCGATGAGGGAGTCCCGGACTAGGGGGTGTCCGGATAGCCGAACTATTATCATCGGCCGGACTCCAAGGCTATGAAGATACAAGATTGAAGACTTCATCCCGTGTCCGGAGGGGACTTTCCTTGGCGTGGAAGGCAAGCTTGGCGATACGGATATGTAGATCTCCTACCATTGTAACCGACTCTATGTAACCCTAGCCCTCGCCGGTGTCTATATAAACCGGATGGCTTTAGTCCGTAGGAAGAACACCAATCATACCAAAGGCTAGCTTCTAGGGTTTAGCCTCCTTGATCTCGTGGTAGATCTACTCTTGTAACACACATCATCAATATTAATCAAGCAGGACGTAGGGTTTTACCTCCATCAAGAGGGCCCGAACCTGGGTAAAACATCGTGTCCCTTGTCTCCTGTTACCATCCGCCTAGACGCACAGTTCGGGACCCCCTACCCGAGATCCGCCGGTTTTGACACCGACATTGGTGCTTTCATTGAGAGTTCCTCTGTGCCGTCGCAATCAGGAAGGATGCCTTTTCCCGTCTTTAAAGACGGCGCCGTCGTCAAGGGAGCTTTGGCCGCCGGCCAAACTATCCGGCTAGGTGGTTTTCTTATGACCGCCGGTTCGGCCACCGCTCCGACAGTGACCTCTCAGGTCATCAAAAGCGATCTTCACGTCAGCTCGGAATTCGTCGAGCAGTTAGATCCGATTGAGCTCTCCTCCTTAAATGAGCTCTTGGATCGCATCGCCGCCCTAAGAGTCGCTACAGACTACGATCAGATTGGGCTTAAAACCGATCTGAGAGAAATTAACTCTCCCCAGGCTACCCACCACATTGTTGTGGTAGAGGAACAATGCGACGACCCTTCTTCTATGTTGAAAACCAACTATGTCCGGATTCCCGATCCCTCCATGCCGGATTCCCGCGGAGGGACGGACGCCAATCAAATACTGAACCTAGAGTCAGGCATCGGACCAGATTCGTTGGAAAGCATCCAACAAACCAAGCTTCCAAATCCGGAAGGTTCTTGGCCTTTGAGCCTCATATCGGGCGGGGTTCCGAACTTAATCGCCTCCTCCGGCGCACCGAACATTTCGAATGGACGGATGCTGCCACGGCCGGACTCGAAGAAATTAAAGTCGTATTGGCAACCAATCCGGTCCTGGCCGCGCCCAACCTGGGCGAACCAATGCTATTATATATCGCAGCAACACATCAAGTTGTCAGCGCGGTACTCGTCGTCGAACGAGAAACAGAAGGGCACAAATTCCCTCTTCAAAAACCAGTGTACTACGTATCCACTGTCTTAACCCCATGCAAGTCCCGATACCCACACTATCAAAAGATAGCGTACGCGGTGTTCATGGCATCCCGGAAGCTGCGACACTACTTTCAAGAGTGTTCCATAACGGTGGCCTCCGAAGTACCTCTCAACGACATTATAAACAATCGCGATGCGACGGGCAGGATTGCAAAATGGGCCATTGAGCTCTTACCATTTGATATAACCTACAAACCACGGCGAGCTATAAAGTCGCAAGTCCTGGCTGACTTCGTCACCAAATGGACCGAAGCCGAACTCCCTAAAGAGTACGGCGCATACTCCAATTGGATCATGCATTTCGACGGCTCCAAAATGTTGGCGGGCCTGAGGGCTGGCGTCGTATTGACGTCCCCAACCGGAGACACAGTCCAATACGTACTTCAAATAATGTACATGGACTCCAACAATGCAGCCGAATACGAGGCCCTTCTACATGGCCTTCGGATGGCAATCTCCATGGGTATTCGACGCCTAGAGGTGCGCGGGGATTCAAACCTCGCAATATCCCAAATAAATGGAGACTTTGACGCCAAGGATCCAAAAATGGCAGCCTACCGTAACGCTGTGCTAAAAATGTCAGCCCGGTTCGAGGGACTCGAATTCCACCACGTAGCCCGGGATAACAACCAGGCAGCAGACGTGCTGGCACGTATCGGCGCAAAACGCGACGCCGTCCCTCCAAACATCTTCCTGGAACGGCTCTTTAAGCCATCCGTGTTATGGGAAGGGGAGTCCGGAAATAACAACCCGGAACCAATTGCACCACCCGACACAGAACATTCTGACACAATCGGTGGCTCAGCCAATGAAATAACACCTTCAGGCCACGAAATAATGGCAGTAATTGCCCCGTGGACGGAACCATTCCTAGCCTACCTAATCAGGTAGGAACTTTCCGAAGACCAAAATGAGGCCCGCTGCATAGTTCGGCGATCTAAAGTCTACAAGGTCCATGAGGGAGAACTTTATAGGAAAAGCACAACCGGAGTCCTTCAAAGGTGTATCTCCGAAGAGGAAGGGCGAAATCTCCTGGCTGAAATTCACGCCGGACTCGGCGGGCACCACGCTGCAGCCCGGGCCCTTGTAGGCAAGGCCTTCCGTACATGATTTTATTGGCCGACAGCCCGGGCAGATGCTCAGGACTTAGTCCAACGATGCGTTGGTTGCCAGCTCTTTGCTAATCAGAGCCACATGCCACCCACCGCCCTCAAAACTATACCCATCACTTGGCCGTTCGCGGTCTGGGGGCTTGACATGGTTGGACCCCTTAAAGGGGGAACCCACAAGCACAAATACTTATTGGTCATGGTGGACAAATTCACCAAATGGATAGAGGCCAAGTCGGTTAAAATGGCAGAATCCGGACCTGTGATAGACTTCATATCCCGGGTAGTACACCGTTTTGGCGTCCCCCACAGCATCATCACTGATAACGGCACAAATTTCACGGCCGACGAGGTTAAACTCTGGTGCAAAAACATGGGCATCAAGCTCGACTACGCTTCAGTCTACCACACTCAAGCTAACGGTCAAGTGGAACGAGCAAATGGTCTACTCATGAGCGGCATCAAACCCAGATTAGTGCGATCCCTCACGGAATCTAACACGCACTGGGTAGAGGAGCTCGACTCCGTACTCTGGGGGCTGCGGACCATGCCAAACCGCACAACCGGATTCACACCATTTTTTATGGTATACGGCGCTGAGGCAGTTTTACCCTGCGATATAATTCATGACTCACCTCGCGTGCGCATGTACGAGGAAAGAGAAGCCGAGTTAGATCGGCAAGACAGTTTGGACGCTTTAGAGGAGGAGCGCGACGTGGCAAAATCCCGTTCCGCATTCTATCAACAGCAGGCTCGAAGATATCAAAGCAGAGAAGAACGGGCCAAAACTTACAACGTTGGCGAGCTCGTCCTACGCCTGCCGGACAAGAAAAAGGACAAACTTAAGCCCAAATGGGAAGGTCCCTTCATCATTGACCAAGTCCTCACCGGCGGTGCATACCGTCTACGTAACGCATCTGACAACCGACTCGATCCAAACCCATGGAACGCAGCCCGTCTCCGAAGATTTTACGCCTAGCGCCGGACTCAGGGTTCGTCTCCTTCCTCCGTCCACCTTTCATATTTTTTTGCTGTCTTTGTTTTCCCTCCTTTCTCCTCCCCTTTCTTCAGCACAAACCTCTTGAGGGCTGATCTGCGCTTTGTTCGCACTTACTCGATGTGCCATTCGCACTCGTTATACCTGGGGGCTTCTTTAACAGAAGCTTATTTATATGGGCTTCATGCCCAACACATGTGTCACACTTACGCATGTACCTTTTGATCACCATTGTATGCATCGATATGACTTAAGTTTTGGCCAAGCCGGGTTGCCTGGCTCCTGTGCTTACCCCTACGTTCCATAAGGCCTGAACGACGCCACTCATCGCCTGCCGAACACGTTCAAGCAGTTGCACCAGCTCGGGAAGTTGGTCACCCGTCGAACCGGGCATTTCCTCCATAGGGCGACCTGTGAGCACACCTACAGACATATTTCTGTCAATCGACCTCCTCGCCGAACTCTTCTTTTCAAAAGAGTTTGCTCAAGCACTTACTATAGATGCCGCGACGAAGTCGCTGATTCTCCTTCAAGGAGCCAGACAGCTGGGCCCAAACACCTTTTAGCTCTTCTCCAAGCTGGGTGTGGGCATCTTGGAGTTTGTTCCTATCCTGCTGCACCTTCATAAGCACCCTCTCGCCGGCCTTCAACTGGCGCAGTAGCTGTTGCTTGTCCGGATCAAGTCCGGCAACATCTGCAATATTACTGTCAGATTTATACGCACGCCGTACGCCATAAAACATTTTTGAAATATGTGTTACCGGAGGGGGTCTCCGTGTCTCCTCCTGTGGCGGTCAGTGCGGCCTCAAGTTGGGCCTTGCACTCTTGGAGCTCCTGGGACAGGTGGGTATTCTTCTCCGTAAGATCCTGCATAATAAATGATCCTTAAATCAGTTATTTTAACTATTTTAGGTCTCAGGGGCTACTGGCATATATAACTATTAAAATTACTTACCCGTACATCCTTTACATACTGCTCCGTGGCTCTGGTTAAACCATCTTGAGCAGCACGGAGGTGCGCGTCTTCCGCATTAAAGGCATTTAACGCCTCAGGGGAGAAACATGCGTCACGAAGAACTATCCGACGACGCCTGTGATTCATGGCGCTCTCCACCTACGACCTGGTGGCGGACAACCTGTCGGCATCCTCCGTTGGAGGAGCATCCAGCTCACGCCTTGCGCTCGCCTCCCCCTCCGGACCAGGCGTTGGAGGTTTGATGGGCACCCTCTCCGGACTCAGTCCGGCAAGCGCTTTTTCTTCTGGAAAAATCATGAGCATTAATATGCCTCCCAAGAGTCTTTCCCTTAAAGGACAATGGTGCACCGTACCTTTGCGGCGACGTTTCGATTCGCGCCGCACTCCTCTTCCGCCTGCTAGGCCGCGCTGACCTCGTTTGGTCAGTCGCCGCGGGCTCGGCTTCCTGCCGTAAAGACACCTCTTGCCAAGCGCCATTGGTGCACGGTGGTCAGAAATAAGCATTAAAAAAGTAACGGTGTTAGGACTTCGGTCGTACTCACCTGGGAAGCCGGACACAAACCGGGGTAGTCAGCCATAATGGCGACTAAAGAATTGTCTATGCTGAGTTGGTGGAACACCCCGTCAATCAAATCCACTTTTATGTCCGGATCCTCTTCGGAGGCCGGATCAAGGGATCTTCCCGGATCCTCGGGTTGTGGAGTTGGGCTTTCTATGCCCGCCACATCCCGGCGTATTTCCTGCGTCGAAATCATAAAGTAAGACACTTATCTTTAAAAGCACGGATCAGATATATAAGCGTCCGCTTACCCAGCTCCGAGGGTTATTCATGGAGAATCCATTCAATGGATTCGTGCGGAGGAAGTCCTCCTTCTCCCCCTTGTACAAGCCGGACAGGATCTTCACCAGGTCGGCGGCCGATCCCGGCCCCGTGCGGCCATGACGGGTGGCGTCATTCTCCCTGTTGAAATCCCACATGGGGTGGCCCCTATATTGGAGCGGCTGCACCCCTCGCATAATGCATGTGGCCATGACTCCAATCATGGTTAATCCGGAATGGGCTAGTAGCCGTATCCGGCCCATCAGATAATGGACGCTCCTATCATCTTCCCGTTGAGGGCTCCGTGGGCGTCAACTCAGGTGTTTCTTCAGAGGAGCATTGCTAAACTCCGGGAGGCCGATCCAAACTGGATCCGGTAGCGGGGCGTCTTCCATATAGAACCATTTCGAAGGCCAGTCTTCGGACGCCTTCTTCGGGGTTCCGGATAGATATCCAGTCCCGGCGATGCGCCATATTTCGGCTCCGCCCACTTGATATATCGACCCCTCGTGAGAGCGGGGTACGAGGCAAAACAGCCTCTTCCACAGCGCAAAATGGGGCTCGATGCCAAAAAATAGCTCGCAAAGAGCTACAAAACCCGCGATGTGCAAAATGGAGGTAGGCGTAAAGTGGTGAAGCTGGAGTCCATAGAACTCCAGGAGCCCCCGGAGAAACGGATGTATGGGAAATCCGAGTCCCCTTATTAAGTAGGGGACGAAGCATCCCCGCTCCCCTTTGGAGGGATTGGGGACGCTCTCCGCCTGCTTCCCGCCCTTGTAAGTGGCCAGTCCGGCTCGAACCGGAACCATAAAGGCCGGGGGAAGGTATCCCTCTGTTTGGAGCGTCACTAACTCGCTATGCGGGACTGAGCATCTCCTTCAATATCCTGGCTGAGGGCTGGGAGCGGGAGAAGAGGAGCCACATCGACTATCCATGTTGGAATGGATTTTTTATCAGATGCGCCTCGATGAGTGCTTGCGGAAGGAGGATGGTGTGATTTGGATCTGGATCCTCGCCTCTCTTGTAGGCAGCTTATTCGCGCAGCTAGGGGGTAAAACGTAAGGATACCCTGGCTTTTCGCATTCATACGACACGTGGAAGAAGGCCATTATTGGACGTGGAAGCCAAGGAGCGCAACATTTATGAAGCAACCGGACACTATCCGGCAAACACATGGAGCACGAAGGAGAACCCGCCTTGCAAACGCCGAAGACAACATACGCACCGGACTCGTCGTTATTGAAGCCTGGTTCGGGGGCTACTGAGGGAGTACCGGACTAGGGGGTGTCCGGATAGCCGAACTATCATCATCGGCCGGACTCCAAGACTATGAAGATACAAGATTGAAGACTTCGTCCCGTGTCCGGAGGGGACTTTCCTTGGCGTGGAAGGCAAGCTTGGCGATACGGATATGTAGATCTCCTACCATTGTAACCGACTCTATGTAACCCTAGCCCTCTCCGGTGTCTATATAAACCGGATGACTTTAGTCCGTAGGACGAACAACAATCATACCATAGGCTAGCTTCTAGGGTTTAGCCTCCTTGATCTCGTGGTAGATCTACTCTTGTAACACACATCATCAATATTAATCAAGCAGGACATAGGGTTTTACCTCCATCAAAAGGACCCGAACCTGGATAAAACATCGTGTCCCTTGTCTCCTATTACCATCCGCCTAGACGCACAGTTCGGGACCCCCTATCCGAGATCCGCCGGTTTTGACACCGACAGGCGACGTCCGCGTCCTTCATGTACTGTCATCCTCCCAGTTCGTCGACGTGTTCACGAAAGGGCTGCCGACGAGCGTCTTCCTCGAGTTTAGGTCCAGCCTCAACGTCATCGCCCACTGGTAGAAAAAGAGGCTTCCGTCCAGCCCCATTAGTCGCAAAACTGTAGGAACCGCGACTAATGAAGTCTTTAGTCGCGGTTCGGCAGACGAACCGCGACCAAAGGCTTGGGACAGGGCGCTCGGTGGCCAGCTGGTGCACGTGAGGGGCTTTAGTCGCGGTTGGCCAGGCCAACCGCGACTAAAGGTGCCCAAAGGTCTTTAGTCGCGGTTGGCCTGGCCAACCGCGACTAAAGCTCCTCCCCTATATATACCAGTTCAGCGCACTCACTTAGCCATTTGGTGCCACTTCTCTTCACAAGGGGGTGTAGGTTTGCTTTTGGTTCCTCTTATGCACACAAGGTGTTTGATGAAATGCCCAACAGCGTGAAACAAACATGATATGAAGTGTTGGAGCCACACTTGAGGTTCCTCCTCGATCGCGGTTAGCAACTTGAACCTTTCGTGCATGTGTGTCATTGATAAAATATGCATGTGTGTTGTTCATTGTTTAATTTCTATTGTTTATAGCTAGTTACTTTAACAAATGCATGATGGTTAATTATATATTTTATATTATAATAATGCAGATGAATCGGCAATGGATGTACGGTAACCGACTCTCCCGCGAGTTCACTACGGGTTTGAAAGATTTCCTCGTAGTGGCTAATGCGAACAAGCAGAAGGGTTTTGTTATCTGTCCATGTGTTGACTGTAAGAATCAGAAGGGTTAATCTTCCTCAAGAGAAGTTCACCTGCACCTGCTTCGGCACGGTTTCATGCCAAGCTATAATTGTTGGACCAAGCATGGAGAAAGAGGGGTTATAATGGAAGAAGATGAAGAAGGGGATGATTTCATCGATGAAAGCTATCTTGCTCATTTCGGTGATACTTTCATGGAGGATGCTGAAGGTGAAGGGAAGGTGAAGGGGCAGGTGAAGGGGAAGGTGAAGGGGAAGGTGAAGGTGAAGGTGAAGAAGAGGCACGTGATGAGACCGTTGATGATCTTGGTCGGACCATTGCTGATGCACGGAGACGCTGCGAAACTGAAAAGGAGAGGGAGAATTTGGATCGCATGTTAGAGGATCACAGAAAGTCGTTGTACCCTGGATGCGATGATGGTCTGAAAAAGCTGGGCTGCACACTGGATTTGCTGAAATGGAAGGCACAGGCAGGTGTAGCTGACTCGGCATTTGAAAACTTGCTGAAAATGTTGAAGAATATGTTTCCAAAGAATAACGAGTTGCCCGCCAGTACGTATGAAGCAAAGAAGGTTGTCTGCCCTCTAGGTTTAGAGGTTCTGAAGATACATGCATGCATCAACGACTGCATCCTCTACCGCGGTGAATACGAGAATTTGAATGAATGCCCGGTATGCACTGCATTGCGTTATAAGATCAGAGGCGATGACCCTGGTGACGATGTTGAGGGCGGGAAACCCAGGAAGAGGGTTCCCGCCAAGGTGATGTGGTATGCTCCTATAATACCACGGTTGAAACGTCTGTTCAGGAACAAAGAGCATGTCAAGTTGTTGCGATGGCACCAAGAGGAACGTAAGTCGGACGGGGAGTTGAGACACACCGCAGATGGAACGCAATGGAGAAAGATCGACAGAGAGTTCAAAGATTTTGCAGCTGACGCAAGGAACATAAGATTTGGTCTAATTACAGATGGCATGAATCCTTTTGGCGAGCAGAGCTCCAGCCATAGCACCTGGCCCGTGACTCTATGCATCTACAACCTTCCTCCTTGGTTGTGCATGAAGCGGAAGTTCATTATGATGCCAGTGCTCATCCAAGGTCCGAAGCAACCCGACAACGACATCGATGTGTACCTAAGGCCATTAGTTGATGAACTTTTACAGCTGTGGGGCAGACCTGGTGTCCGTGTGTGGGATGAGCACAAAAAGAGGAATTTAACCTACGAGCGTTGCTTTTCGTAACCATCAACGATTGGCCTGCTCTTAGTAACCTTTCGGGACTGTCAAATAAGGGATACAATGCATGCACACACTGCTTACATGAGACTGAAAGTGTACATTTGCCAAATTGTAAGAAGAACGTGTACCTTGGGCATCGTCGATTTCTTCCGAAAATTCATCCAGTAAGAAAGAAAGGCAAGCATTACAACGGCAAGGCAGATCACCGGCCGAAGCCTGCGGAACGCACTGGTGCTGAGGTATTTGATATGGTCAAGGATTTGAAAGTCATCTTTGGAAAGGGTCCTGGCGGACAATCAGTTCCGAAGGGAGCTGACGGGCACGCAGCCATGTGGAAGAAGAAATCTATATTCTGGGAGCTAGAATATTGGAAAGTCCTAGAAGTCCGCTCTGCAATCGACGTGATGCACGTTACGAAGAATATTTGCGTGAA
>NC_041385.1:7073699-7076808 GCF_002162155.2 Triticum dicoccoides | reverse complement strand
CGTCGCCCTCGCCCTCGACGCCGCCCGCCGTCGCCCTCACCCTCGACGCCGCCCGCCGTCGCCCGCCGCCCCCTCTCGCTCACGTACGGCGCCAGCGGCCGGGTGCGGGAGGCTGTGCGGTAGCAGCAGCAACGCAGCGGCAACAACAAGCAGAGCCGGACGGTAGGGCGCGCATCCGACGTGGCGAGCGCGTGCAGGGGAGTGGTGAACGTGAGGGACGAGGATAGAGCAGGGACGCATGCTCACATGCGAAGCAGGGAACTGGCAGCGGTGCTCGGGGTAGCGTTCGGGGAGGCCTGCGGCGCCATGGCTCTCCTACGAGCAGAGGACGGCACGGGGCTGCCGCGGTGCAGGAGCCCGTGGGCTGTCCGGTTGGGTGGGATGGGCCGAGGCCCATGGGGAGCCGGGGGGGAGGGTTCTTTTGTTTTGTCTTTACTTTTTATTTTAGTAATTTTGCTTTAGTGTTTTATCTTTATGCCCATTTATTTTTGTTTTACAAAATACATACAAAAGCACCTAAATTAATGTGACTAGTTTTACCACTGCCACAAAAGGTTTCATGCCTAATTAAAAAAGTTTAAGATTTTATAAATTATAAAATGCATTTAATTTATTGTTTAAGGCACGGTTTTATTCACCAAAGCGCATTTAAATACTTTACAAATGTGGTTTTCAACGTGATAATTATCAAGGGATTATTTGCCACGCTTTGAACATTTTAGTTTTTATGTTTGAAATTTTTAATTTTTTAACTTGATTTTGAATTTTTAAATTCGAACGGGACTTGAATCATCACGAGATTAACCACAGTAATCGTGGTGATGTGGTACCATTAGCAGAGGTTAATGTATCCGGGCGTCACACTCAAGTTCTCTAGCAAATGACTCAAGTTCTCTAGCAAATGACTGCAGCTCATGGTCTGAAACCATAAGACTGCTCTCGCGCTCTACCGCGACACCCTCTCCCACCCCTTCCTCGCCCCCTCCTTTTGCCACCGCCCTTTCGCCACCGCCACCACCACCGCCCCCCTTCTTCACTTAATTAATTTGTTTTTACTACATGTTTTCAGGACTGACATAATGGCGGACGATAGAGCTGACCCGATTATGGACAACTATGATCCGGACGGTGAAGCACATATGTTCGGCATCATAAACGGCGATATTCTATATGTGCCGACCGGACAAGAAGAAGATGATATCTCTTCTTATCTGAACCTTGACGGTGAAGATGAAGGGCACCGTCAGCAAGATGATGCCGAACAAACGTCGATAAACGACGATCTTCAAATGGAAGTAGCAACCACCTCCGACGCCGAGGTATATATATACATTGAGCCTCTGGTGATACAAACTAACTGATTTGAATAAATATGTGTGGACTAACGCGCGCGACTCTCTTTCTTATTTTAGCCCTCGGCCGGATCGTCGAAACAATCGAGTACGTCCTCAAAGCGTGGCGCAACCAAGACGATGAAAGAAGGAGAAACATGCACCATCGAGGTTGTCGACAGTGCAACCGGCAGGCCGCTGGAGCCCCGCAAGAACGCCACCAAGTTTGTCAACCAATGCGGAGCCATTGTTAGAGACAACGTCTCGATCACCGTCCAGGAGTGGAATAAGCCAAAGAAGGCACGAATTGCTGGTTTCACTTTTGTCGATAAGAGAACAAAAAAAGATTGCTTCAAAAAGCTTATGGAACATTTCGTTCTACCTCCGGAATACAACAAATTCGATGAGGAGGGTAACAAGATTGAGGAAAACAAGGAGAGGAGGAGGCTAGTCAAATAGTTCGCTCTTCATAAGATGGCCGACGCATTCCGGAAATTCAAGCAAAATCTAGCCCATGACTTTGTCAAGCAGAACAAGACTCCGGATTTCAATGGACAATATGAGAAACTGAAACATGATTGGCCAGAATTTGTGAAGCAAAAGAAATCGGAGCAGTTCATTCAAATATCGAAAAAAATAAGGAAAATGCGGCTAAGGAGTACAATCATATTATGGGGCCAGGAGGGTATCGCCTTTGGGAGCCTAGGTGCGAGAAGATGGAGAACGAGCTGAGGGCGCGAGGAATCCGTCCAGGTACGGAGGGATGGGACCCAAGGGCCAAAAGCTGGTGGTACGGGCATGGGGGAACGCTGAACCCGGAGACAGGGGACTGTGTTTACCGGGGCAAAATAATTAAACCCACCCAAGCCCTTATTGACGCAATGAGGGATGCTCAAGAGGGGAAGATCAAGTTCAACAGAGAGAACGACGCGCTGACAAAAGCCCTCGGGAATCCTGAACACGAAGGACGTGTACGAGGCATGGGGCACATTCCGTGGAAAATAGGGTTCCCCCAGAACGATGACCCGTACGGTTAGAGAAGCCGGAAGAGAAAGATGGATCGGGAAGCAGATGTTGTGGCGCGGTTGGCATCGGAAATGGATGTGATGAAGAAAACCGTGAGTGTACTAGTAGCCGAACGAGATGCAGCTCGGGCGCAGCATGAAGATCATCCAGCGGATCTCAGAAGCCAGCAGCGGAGAAGCAGTGTGGCTTCCACGGAGGCCCCACCGGCTGGTGCAGATGCACTGACGATCGAAATTACTGCACCGGAGCCTCTGGTGGTCGAAATTACTGCACCGGAGCCTCTGGTGGTCGAAATTACTACACCGGAGCCTCCTCGCTACCCCGTGGACGATATAAAGGAGATGAAAGAATGTCATCTGTATTATCCTATCGGGAACATGTCCATGAAGGTAGCCATCGGCAGTGCTTTACCATGTTTACCTGGAGCACTCCACCACAACACCCCCATTCAAGATGGCTATGCTCGTGTCACGGTGGAGGACATAGTCCAAGGGTTTGAGGACCTGGAGATTGACATTGCTACACCTGAAGGGGAGAAAAGACTTGGAGATGTCAAGCGCCATTTCATTCTATGGCAAAAGAAGTTTATCAAGTTTCCAGGCGAGGCGCCAAGGACAACAAGTCCACCCCCCTACGGTGGTGGCGGTTCACCTACACCTCCGTCACGTCAGCCGACGCCCCCCAGTCCACAACGTCCGGCGGGTGATCAGACGCCGCCCCCCAGTCCTCGTCCGGCGGGTGATCAGACGCCG
>NC_041385.1:7060907-7073689 GCF_002162155.2 Triticum dicoccoides | reverse complement strand
CTCTCTCTCTCACCCGAGAACCACCGCCGCCGCCGCTCGCCATAGCCATCACCACCGACCTCCCCTCGCCTCCCCGACACACGCGGAAGCTCCGCTCCTCCGCCCTGAAGCTCCCCGTCAAGCCGTGCCCCTCCGGATGCCCCGTGGAGCCGTCGCCGTCGCCAAATTCGACTCCGGCCGCCGTGGACCCTCGCCGACGATTCGGGAGCTACCGGGCATCCCCGACCTCGCCCTCGCGCTCGCTGGTTCCGCGGTGAGCCCCCGCACCGAACCCCCTCCTCCCCGTGTCCGTTTGCGCCGTCTAGGCCTTAGCTCCGCCATGGCCGAAGCTCGCCTCCACTCGAGCTTGTCGCCGGCGTTGCTCCGGCGACCTTTTGGCCACGCCAGTGCACCTAGCACTCTCGCCGCACCTCGTAGTGCCCCGCTAGCATTTTAGTTCGCGCGTTTGCACGCTGCAGCCGCGTCCCCGAACACAGCCGAACTCCGGCCGCCGCCCTGAGCTCTGCTCCGGCGAGCTCCGGCGCCCCCGCAGCCCCCCATCAGCTCCCCTGGTTGCGGACGAAGACGGGCTACGCCCCGGTGGTCTTCGCGCGATCAAACGCCGTCTGTAACGCAAGTCCGACGAGTCGCCGCCGCGCTAATGGTCGCCGCCGGCCAGAACTCCGGCGGGCTGACGTGGCTTAGCTAATTAGTCACTAATCCCCCACCTACTGACGCTGACAAGTGGGCCCCAGGGCTTAGTCAAAGCTAACCAGCCCGGGTTTGACTCGGGGTTAACCCCAGTGTCACTGACGTGTGGGTCCCACACGTCAGGATTGACCTGGACAGCCGCGTTGACCCGCTGATGCAATGATGACGTCATGCTGACGCAATTATACATTTTCTGGAATTAAAATAATTCAGAAAATCCAGAAATTGATTTAAACTTCAAAAATTCATATCAATTCAACCGTAGCTCAGATTTAAATAATTTATATATGAAAAATTATCAGAAAAATGCAACCTTTCCATCTGTACTAGTTTCATGCATGAAAAACCAACTTATACATGCTGAATATGGGAAAACACATTATGGCATATATAAGAGACCTAATTTAGAAATGCATTTGAACCTTTGGTTCAAATGGACTTCAAACCAATTGAACACTAGTTGCATTAGCTCAACAGCATCACATCTACATGCCATGTTCATGCATCATATTGTTGCATATGATTGTGTATTGATTGCCGGCACCGTTCCTTCTCGATAGGTCCTGCTCCGGAGACGTTCCAGAGTACCTGTCTGTGAAGCAGTGCCTCCCTTGTTGATTCACCAGGCAAGCAACCCCCCTTGTTCATTTCGATAAAACCCTACTCTCTCGCTCCTGCTCTCAGTTATTGCATTAGGACAACAACGATTCATCTGCTACTTTGTGCTGCGGTAGTTGAACCCATTCCTCTGCATGACCTGTCATTGCCACAGTAAATAGTTGAAACCCACTAGCATGTGTAGGAGTTGATTGAAGCCACTGATGTGTTCCTACCATGCTATGCCTGCTATTGCTTAGAGTGTGTCAGGTCTGGTTCATTGGGAATGAATTGGAGTGTCACGATATGTTCTATTGCTGAGAGTTAAGTGTGTGAACACGATTTGGTAAAGGTAGCGGTGAGGGACCATGTAGGAGTACATGGTGGGTTGTCTCATTGGAACCGTCCTTAAGCCCTGAGTTCTGTGTATGTTGTCCAATGACTCGATACTACCACACATTGGGCTCCGGGCGCTCCAAGCCCTCTCGACTTATTAACCAACTTGATCTCTGTCCAGGAGTCGCAACTAGTTTCTGGTGTTTGTAGGTAGTGCTATTTTTCTACCAAGTGGCACCCGGCAGGGTGGGCTTGGGACAGACTAGGCACACGTGGCCCGGTGTACCGAGTGGCACCCGGTTGGTGGGCTCGGGAACCCTGTACACATCGTTTGGGGCCGTAAGCGACACCCCGGCCGGATCTCCTTGCGGATGGAACCCGAATAGGCGATAAACCTGGACTAGAGTCTTGTGTGGTTAGTCAGGTCGTGGCCGACACCCTCGCCAGGCTTCCGCTTGAAGGTTGCCGAGATACATGACGTGTACATGGCGGTAAGTGGCGAGAACGTGTGTGAAGAAGTACACCCCTGCAGGGTTAACATGATCTATTCGAATAGCCGAGTCCGCGGTTATGGACTTCTTGGATGCTTACATGGTACATAGACAACTTGAAGTGGATACTATAAAATGCTCAAGACAAGTGTGAGTGCTATGGATGGCCTTCTCGTAGGGAGACGGGGATGAATCCATAGTAGTGTATTGTGTGGTGATTAGTGGACTCGTGTTCATTGTTTCACCTCAAGAGTTTCTGGTAGTCGTAGAATAGGATAGCCACAGAGTCAAAGCTGGCTTGCTGCAACTAAACCCCACATTACCCTC
This sequence comes from Triticum dicoccoides, assembly GCF_002162155.2. Taxonomy (NCBI): domain Eukaryota; kingdom Viridiplantae; phylum Streptophyta; class Magnoliopsida; order Poales; family Poaceae; genus Triticum; species Triticum dicoccoides. The sequence continues at coordinate 7,071,248 of NC_041385.1, read as the reverse complement.
TTGATACAAATGCATGTATGATAGGATCTAATGTAAGTCTTGCTGAGTACCTTTGTACTCATGTTGCTTTGTTTATGTTTTTGCAGCGGAGACTTCGGTCTTACTAGTGTTCTCGTGGACTTCGACTAGTAGCTAGTACCTCAGCTACGATCTTGATCGGATGTTGTAGATAGTCCGGCTCTTCAGCCTTTTTCATTTATAGATGTCTGTACCCAGACATGTAATGCTTCCGCTTGTTGCTTGTATGCTCTGTATGACGGGTCTTGTGACCCCTGTTTGCAATAAATGCTATGATGGCTCTTCTGAGCCTTTATCTATATAATTGTTGAGTTATGCTGTGATGCCATGTTGTACAGCACATACTTGCATGTTATGCGTACGTGTAATGTGTAGTGCTATGTGTGGGATCTGACTATCTAGTTGTTTATCTTTAGTAGCCTCTCTTACCGGGAAATGTCTCCTAGTGTTACCGCTGAGCCATGGTAGCTTGCTACTGCTCTGGAACACTTAGGCTGGCCGGCATGTGTCCTTCTTCGTTCCTGTGTCTGTCCCTTCGGGGAAATGTCACGCTTTGAGTACCGGAGTCCTGTTAGCCCGCTACAGCCCGGTTTACCGGAGTCCTGCTAGCCCAGTGCTACAACCCGGACCCACTTGCTGATGACCGACACGTTCGAAGCTGGGTCATGGATGCCTGTCCCTGTAAGTCTGTGCCACTTTGGGTTTACGACTAGTCATGTCAGCCCGGGCTCCTTATCATATGGATGCTAGCGACCCTATCATATACGTGAGCCAAAAGGCGCAAACGGTCCCGGGAAAAGGTAAGACGACACCCGTGGGGATACCGTGCGTGAGGCCGCAAAGTGATATGAGGTGTTACCGGCTAGATCGATGTGACATCGAGTCGGGGTCCAGACAGCTTTTGGTATCAGAGCCTGACTGCCTGTAGGATTACCAAGCCAAACTGGTCGAAGTTGAGTCTAGAAATTCTTTAGTTATATAAGGGAATTGATTGTGGGATGGAACGTAAGGCTCTTTTTACTCCTTTACCTCATGGCCTTCTAATCTGAGTCATCCTATCTTTCCGACGGGATTAAGGAACTAGGCTTCTCTTCCGTCTATCAGGATCACGTGTTACTACTCCGTAGTCCCATAGGACTGGTTGATCAGAGTCATACCCAGTTTTGAGTATTTCCGGTGTAGTCTGTTTAGTACTATCCCAGAACCCTGAGTGGTGATGTTGAGTTGTTGTACTACCCCATTTTTAGTATGATGTCTCATTCTGAGCATTTTACTGCCGTTATGCTGCCGGAATTGCCCTAGGAGTTCGAGTGATACTAACTCCTTGTCCTACATTCTACAGTCCATAGTTGATGCTGATTCCGTCCTTGGTTCGTTTCTCAGGATGTCATCGGCTAAGCGAAGTTCCGTCGCTCGTAGCCAGAACCATGGAGATGGTAGGGATGAGGATCCTCCTGACCAGCCTTCGTTGCCAGAGTTCATGCTAGAGATGGAGAGGAACAAGCGTGAGTCTAACCGCTTGTTGGCGCGTATTGAGGAGAATACCGCACATCAGTTCAAGGGATCTGTGACCATTCATGACTTTATCCGCTTGCACCCACCTACCTTTCATCATTCCATCGAGCCACTCGATGCAGATGACTGGCTCCGTAGCATCACCCATAAGCTGCGTTCTGCGAACGTAGCTGAAGATGACAAGGTCACTTATGCCACATATCACCTAGAAGGTCCTGCTAGTCTTTGGTGGCAGAACTATGAGTCTATGCTTCCAGCTGGCCAGATTCCTACCTGGAAGGATTTCACTGAGGCTTTTCGTGAGCATCACATTCCCCAGGCCCTCCTTGATCGCAAGAGAGAAGAGTTCTGTAGTTTCACCCAGAGTAAGATGGCTGTTGATGCTTATAGCAGAGAATTCGAGAACCTTGCCCGCTATGCCACAGAAGAAGTGTCCACGGACGCCAAGAAGCAGGCTAGGTTCCGGAAGGGTCTCAACCCCAAGTTGCGTCGTGATCTCCACCCGCATCATTGTGATACATTCCAAGCCCTTGTGAACAAGGCCATCAATGCAGAGACAGCTCAACTCACTTACGAGGAGTCTCATAAGCACACCCGTTATTTGGGATCTTTCTCCGGTTCTAGTTCCCAGAAACGCCGGATTTGGGTTCCAAACTCTGCTCTTCCTTCCGGTTATACACCAAGGTCATCTCATGTGGTGCCTTCTCCAACTCAGTCGTATGTTCCACCCAGACCTACTGGTAGACCGTTTGTTAGTGCGGGTCCCCATCCAACCTCAGGGACTTGCTTCACATGCGGGAAGCCAGGACACTATGCACGTGATTGCTCTCAGACTAGTTATGCTCCACCCCAGCCCGAGAAGACTGTTGGCTGTATTAAGCCATCACGCAAGATGATCAGTGTCAAGTCAGCTCCCACTGAACGTGGACGTGTGCATCACGTCTTAGCTAAAGACGCTCATGATGATCCAGATGTCGTTCTTAGCACACTTCTTGTTAATTATCACCCAGCATCAGTTCTATTCGATACTGGAGCATCTCACTCCTTCATTTCTGAAGGTTATGCTTGTTTGCACGACATGTCATTTTGTGATATGCCAACTCCGCTTGAAATCCAAACCCCAGGGTCTAGATGGCAGACCACCAGAATCAGCCATGGTAACGAAATTCTTGTTGATAGACTTGTATTCCTTGCATCACTTGTAGCCCTCAAGTCTTCAGATATTAACATCATCTTGGGTATGGACTGGATGACAGCTCATCATGCCAAGATTGATTGTTACACAAGATCTGTTCAACTTACACACCCATCTGGCAAGATAGTCACCGTCTCCACTAGAGTTGCAAAGCGTCAGCTCTATTCTCTTAATGCCAGCCCTCTTCCAGACCTTGAAGATATCCCGGTAGTCCGTGACTTTCCGGATGTCTTTCCAGAGGAACTGCCAGGTGTTCCACCTGACAGAGATGTAGAGTTCGTCATAGATCTTATCCCAGGAACAGCTCCAATCTCCCGGAGACCTTACAAGATGGCACCCTTAGAACTAGCCGAGCTTAAGAAACAACTCGATGAGTCCTTGCAAAAGGGTTTCATCCGTCCTAGTTCTTCTCCTTGGGCTTGCCCCGTCCTCTTCGTCAAGAAGAAAGACGGTACGGACCGGATGGTTGTAGATTATCGTCCCGTTAATTTGGTCACGATAAAGAACAAGTATCCGCTTCCCAGGATCAACGACCTGTATGATCAGCTCGCTGGATCCTCAGTCTTTTCCAAGATGGATTTAAGGTTAGGCTACCATCAAATCAAGATCAGAAATGGGGACATTCCCAAGACAGCTTTTGTTACTCGTTATGGTCAGTATGAGTACACCGTCATGTCCTTTGGCCTAACCAATGCCCCAGCCACATTCTCCCGCCTGATGAACTCGATCTTCATGGAGTACTTAGATAAGTTCGTCGTGGTTTACCTCGATGATATTCTTATTTATTCGAAGAACGAGGAAGAGCATGCCGAACATCTTAGACTTGTGTTAGAAAAACTCAGAGAACACCGCCTTTATGCCAAGTTCTCCAAGTGTGAATTTTGGTTGCCAGAAGTGACCTACCTAGGCCACGTAATCTCTGGTAAGGGCATTGCTGTCAATCCCGAGAGAGTTCAAGCCGTTCTCGATTGGACTCCACCTGAGACCGTGAAACAAGTTAGGAGTTTCCTTGGTCTAGCCAGCTATTGTCGCCGCTTTGTTGAAAACTTCTCCAAAGTAGCCAAACCCCTCACGGAACTTCTCAAGAAAGATAAAAAGTTTGAGTGGTCCCCACAGTGTGAGTACAGTTTTCAGGAACTGAAAAGACGCCTGACTTCTGCTCCCATACTTGTGCCACCGGATTTCACTAAAGACTTTATTATCTACTGCGACGCCTCACGACAAGGACTAGGTTGCATTCTTATGCAGGATTGTCATGTGATTGCCTATGCATCTCGACAGTTGCATCCACATGAGGATAATTATCCCACACATGATCTAGAGCTTGCAGCCGTAGTCTATGCACTCAAGACCTGGCGACATTACCTCCTTGGTAAACGTTGCGAGATCTACACCGATCACCAGAGTCTTAAGTATATCTTCACCCAACCAGATCTGAACCTTAGGCAAAGACGTTGGTTGGAGTTGATCACAGATTATGATCTAGGGATTACCTACACCCCAGGCAAAGCCAATGTCATGGCTGATGCTCTAAGCCGTAAATCCTATTGTAACAATCTCATGTTGCAGCAAGGCCAACCACTTCTCCATGAGGAATTCTGTAAGCTTAACCTTCACATAGCTCCTCGCGGATTCCTTTCTACCCTGGTGGCGAAACCTGATCTTGAAGATCGGATTATCGCTGCTCAAAAGCAAGACACAGGAATTTCTCGGATCAAGAGAAACATTAAGAAGGGAGTTGGTGGATGTTTCTCTATGGATGATCGTGGTGTTGTTTTCTTTGGGAATCGCTTGGTGGTTCCCAAGAATCAACATCTGCGACAATTGATCCTTAAGGAGGCGCATGAATCTCCTCTCACGATTCATCCTGGTAGTACTAAGATGTATCAGGATCTACGCCAGAGGTTCTGGTGGACTAGGATGAAGAGAGAAATTGCTGAGTTCATTGCTAAATGTGACATTTGTCGTCGCGTTAAGGCAGAGCATCAGAGACCTGCTGGCACCCTTCAGCCTTTAGCTATTCCTGAATGGAAATGGGATAAAGTTGTTATGGACTTCATTACCGGCTTTCCCAGGACCAAAAGAGGGAATAACGCTATCTTCGTAGTCGTTGATCGTCTTTCCAAAGTGGCTCACTTCCTCCCTGTTCGAGAAAATATCACTGCTAGTCAGCTTGCTGACTTATATATCTCTCGAATAGTGTCACTTCATGGTGTTCCACTAGAGATCAACTCAGACCGTGGCAGCCTTTTCACTTCTCATTTCTGGGAGAGTTTCCAAACTGCCATGGGAACCCATCTTTCTTTCAGTACCGCTTTCCACCCTCAGTCGAGTGGTCAGGTGGAACGGGTCAATCAAATTCTCGAAGACATGCTCAGAGCTTGCGTTATCTCATTCGGTATGGATTGGGAGAAATGTCTTCCTTTCGCCGAGTTTGCTTATAACAATAGCTACCAATCCAGCCTCAAGCAAGCTCCTTTTGAGGTTCTCTATGGACGAAGATGTCGAACACCTTTGAACTGGTCAGAAACTGGTGAAAAACAATTCTTTGGACCGGATATGATCCAGGAGGCAGAAGAGCAAGTTCGCATCATTCGTGAGAATTTGAAAACAGCCCAGTCTCGTCAGAAAAGTCAGTACGATCATCATCATAAGGATATGACTTATGAGATTGGCGACCAAGCTTACCTTCGGGTTACTCCTTTGAAGGGTACCCATCGTTTCGGTATCAAGGGCAAGTTGGCTCCTCGTTACATTGGTCCTTTTCGTATTCTCGCTAAACGAGGAGAGGTTGCCTACCAATTGGAACTACCCCCACATCTTTCTCGAGTTCATGATGTCTTCCACGTCTCTCAACTCAGGCGTTGCTTCTCGGATCCTATCCGCGGAGTGGACCACGAAACGCTTGATCTCCAAGATAACCTCACCTACCGAGAGTACCCGGTTCGCATTCTTGATCAAGCAGAGCGTGTTACTCGACGTCAGAACGTCAAGTTTCTCAAAGTTCAGTGGTCTCATCATTCCGAGAGAGAAGCTACCTGGGAGCGAGAAGATCGTCTTCGACTGGAGTACCCCGCTTTCTTTCCGTCGACCCCTGAATCTCGGGACGAGATTCTTTCAAGTGGGGGCGAGTTGTCACATCCCTAGTCTGGTATGACTTAGACTAGCTAGCCATTTGTGCATCATATTTAATTTCATTTAAATTTGAAATGAGGATTGGTGGAACCCTCAGAATCATTTTGAAAATGACCCAAATAAAAATTTCTCCAAAAGGGTCCAAGAAAATGCTCATGTTGCCCTCTGAAAATATTGGACAGAGATAAAAATCAAAACAATATTTTTAGGAGCTCATGGACATTTATTTTGGCCATTTGGATTAATTCGATAAATATTTGCATTGGAAATATATTTCTATATATATGAAATATGGTCCAAAAATTATGCCAATTATAAAAGAGCTCTGGAATAATACCATTAGCCCCTACAAAAATTGGCATAATAAAATTAAATGATTTAATATATTTATTAAATCAAACAAATGTCAGAAAATTAGAAAAGAAAACAGAAAAGGGGAGAGAGATTTACCTGGGCCACTTACCTGGCCCATCTCCAGCTGGCGGCCCAGCCCACCCCCGCTGCCTTCTGTCGTCTCCCTCCTCGGACAGAAGGACGAGGGCGTGTGCCCGACGCTCGCCGGCACGCGCGCGCGCCACCTCCCCCCCTGCTGGCCACCTCCTGCTTCCCCGGACTCCCTCGATGCCCCGGACGAAGCCACGCAGCTGCCCCGCACCGCTCTCACTCTCCCTCGCCCTCCTCTTCTCCCCCTGCTCTCTCTCTCTCTCACCCGAGAACCACCGCCGCCGCCGCTCGCCATAGCCATCACCACCGACCTCCCCTCGCCTCCCCGACACACGCGAAAGCTCCGCTCCTCCGCCCTGAAGCTCCCCGTCAAGCCGTGCCCCTCCGGATGCCCCGTGGAGCCGTCGCCGTCGCCAAATTCGACTCCGGCCGCCGTGGACCCTCGCCGGCGATTCGGGAGCTACCGGGCATCCCCGACCTCGCCCTCGCGCTCGCTGGTTCCGCGGTGAGCCCCCGCACCGAACCCCCTCCTCCCCGTGTCCGTTTGCGCCGTCTAGGCCTTAGCTCCGCCATGGCCGAAGCTCGCCTCCGCTCGAGCTTGTCGCCGGCGTTGCTCCGGCGACCTTTTGGCCACGCCAGTGCACCTAGCACTCTCGCCGCACCTCGTAGTGCCCCGCTAGCGTTTTAGTTCGCGCGTTTGCACGTTGCAGCCGCGTCCCCGAACACAGCCAAACTCCGGCCGCCGCCCTGAGCTCTGCTCCGGCGAGCTCCGGCGCCCCCGCAGCCCCCCATCAGCTCCCCTGGTTGCGGACGAAGACGGGCTACGCCCCGGTGGTCTTCGCGCGATCAAACGCCGTCTGTAACGCAAGTCCGGCGAGTCGCCGCCGCGCTAATGGTCGCCGCCGGCCAGAACTCCGGCGGGCTGACGTGGCTTAGCTAATTAGTCACTAATCCCCCACCTACTGACGCTGACAAGTGGGCCCCAGGGCTTAGTCAAAGCTAACCAGCCCGGGTTTGACTCGGGGTTAACCCCAGTGTCACTGACGTGTGGGTCCCACACGTCAGGATTGACCTGGACAGCCGCGTTGACCCGCTGATGCAATGATGACGTCATGCTGACGCAATTATACATTTTCTGGAATTAAAATAATTCAGAAAATCCAGAAATTGATTTAAACTTCAAAAATTCATATCAATTCAACCGTAGCTCAGATTTAAATAATTTATATATGAAAAATTATCAGAAAAATGCAACCTTTCCATCTGTACTAGTTTCATGCATGAAAAACCAACTTATACATGCTGAATATGGGAAAACACATTATGGCATATATAAGAGACCTAATTTAGAAATGCATTTGAACCTTTGGTTCAAATGGACTTCAAACCAATTGAACACTAGTTGCATTAGCTCAACAGCATCACATCTACATGCCATGTTCATGCATCATATTGTTGCATATGATTGTGTATTGATTGCCGGCACCGTTCCTTCTCGATAGGTCCTGCTCTGGAGACGTTCCAGAGTACCTGTCTGTGAAGCAGTGCCTCCCTTGTTGATTCACCAGGCAAGCAACCCCCCTTGTTCATTTCGATAAAACCCTACTCTCTCGCTCCTGCTCTCAGTTATTGCATTAGGACAACAACGATTCATCTGCTACTTTGTGCTGCGGTAGTTGAACCCATTCCTCTGCATGACCTGTCATTGCCACAGTAAATAGTTGAAACCCACTAGCATGTGTAGGAGTTGATTGAAGCCACTGATGTGTTCCTACCATGCTATGCCTGCTATTGCTTAGAGTGTGTCAGGTCTGGTTCATTGGGAATGAATTGGAGTGTCACGATATGTTCTATTGCTGAGAGTTAAGTGTGTGAACACGATTTGGTAAAGGTAGCGGTGAGGGACCATGTAGGAGTACATGGTGGGTTGTCTCACTGGAAACGTCCTTAATCCCTGAGTTCTGTGTATGTTGTCCAATGACTCGATACTACCACACATTGGGCTCCGGGCGCTCCAAGCCCTCTCGACTTATTAACCAACTTGATCTCTGTCCAGGAGTCGCAACTAGTTTCTGGTGTTTGTAGGTAGTGCTATTTTTCTACCAAGTGGCACCCGGCAGGGTGGGCTTGGGACAGACTAGGCACACGTGGCCCGGTGTACCGAGTGGCACCCGTTTGGTGGGCTCGGGAACCCTGTACACATCGTTTGGGGCCGTAAGCGACACCCCGGCCGGATCTCCTTGCGGATGGAACCCGAATAGGCGATAAACCTGGACTAGAGTCTTGTGTGGTTAGTCAGGTCGTGGCCGACACCCTCGCCAGGCTTCCGCTTGAAGGTTGCCGAGATACATGACGTGTACATGGCGGTAAGTGGCGAGAGCGTGTGTGAAGAAGTACACCCCTGCAGGGTTAACATGATCTATTCGAATAGCCGAGTCCGCGGTTATGGACTTCTTGGATGCTTACATGGTACATAGACAACTTGAAGTGGATACTATAAAATGCTCAAGACAAGTGTGAGTGCTATGGATGGCCTTCTCGTAGGGAGACGGGGATGAATCCATAGTAGTGTATTGTGTGGTGATTAGTGGACTCGTGTTCGTTGTTTCACCTCAAGAGTTTCTGGTAGTCGTAGAATAGGATAGCCACAGAGTCAAAGCTGGCTTGCTGCAACTAAACCCCACATTACCCTCTTGATACAAATGCATGTATGATAGGATCTGATGTAAGTCTTGCTGAGTACCTTTGTACTCATGTTGCTTTGTTTATGTTTTTGCAGCGGAGACTTCGGTCTTACTAGTGTTCTCGTGGACTTCGACTAGTAGCTAGTACCTCAGCTACGATCTTGATCGGATGTTGTAGATAGTCAGGCTCTTCAGCCTTTTTCATTTATAGATGTCTGTACCCAGACATGTAATGCTTCCGCTTGTTGCTTGTATGCTCTGTATGACGGGTCTTGTGACCCCTGTTTGCAATAAATGCTATGATGGCTCTTCTGAGCCTTTATCTATATAATTGTTGAGTTATGCTGTGATGCCATGTTGTACAGCACATACTTGCATGTTATGCGTACGTGTAATGTGTAGTGCTATGTGTGGGATCTGACTATCTAGTTGTTTATCTTTAGTAGCCTCTCTTACCGGGAAATGTCTCCTAGTGTTACCGCTGAGCCATGGTAGCTTGCTACTGCTCTGGAACACTTAGGCTGGCCGGCATGTGTCCTTCTTCGTTCCTGTGTCTGTCCCTTCGGGGAAATGTCACGCTTTGAGTACCGGAGTCCTGTTAGCCCGCTACAGCCCGGTTTACCGGAGTCCTGCTAGCCCAGTGCTACAGCCCGGACCCACTTGCTGATGACCGACACGTTCGAAGCTGGGTCATGGATGCCTGTCCCTGTAAGTCTGTGCCACTTTGGGTTTACGACTAGTCATGTCAGCCCGGGCTCCTTATCATATGGATGCTAGCGACCCTATCATATACGTGAGCCAAAAGGCGCAAACGGTCCCGGGAAAAGGTAAGACGACACCCGTGGGGATACCGTGCGTGAGGCCGCAAAGTGATATGAGGTGTTACCGGCTAGATCGATGTGACATCGAGTCGGGGTCCTGACAAAACGCCAAAGAATATATTTATGCGGAAGTTAGATATGAGCATCACTTCAAACATTACTATGTACAAATTCATCTGAGTGAATTGTTCCAGCTTTTCAATCTGCGCGAGCTCGACAAATCTATCATCAGTTGCTACGTTCTGTAAGTGATTTATTTTTACCCCATCTCGTTCATATTGCCTGCACTATATATATGTCCTAACTATATTGTTGTGTCCGCTATTATACATGCAGAATGAAGATTAAGGAATGCAGAGTAAGGAACATCCATGATGTTGGGTTCATTGACCCACACATCGTTAATGGATATGTGTTGGAGCATCACCCCGCCGACATGGAGGCAGACCTGTGGCAGTTTCTTACAAAGCAGGAACTCAAAAGTGATATTCTATTTCCTTACCATTTTGGGTGAGTGTTTCTGTCTTGA
>NC_041385.1:7019193-7060236 GCF_002162155.2 Triticum dicoccoides | reverse complement strand
TAGAATATGTGAAACTCCTTCAAAATTAAAATAAAGCACAAAAAAAAACAATACAAATTAAACAGAAAACAGGTTTAAGGGGGGCGGGGGGGGGGGGGCTAAAACCCTAAACCTGCGGCGGCCTTTAGTCGTGGTTGGCCAGAAGAACCGCGACTAAAGGTCCTCCGCCCCGACGGCCACCTGGCGCCCATGTGGACGGGTCTTTAGTCGCGGTTCTTAAGCAACCGCGACTAAAGGGTGGGGCCTTTAGTCGCGCCCGTTCGGTCGCGGTTGCGCAACCGCAACTAATGGCAGTTGCGAACCGCGACCAAAGGCCCTTTTTCCACCAGTGGCCGATCCCGTTTCGGCTGCGGGGGGCTGTTGGAAAACGGCTCCTACAACTACGACTGCACCCTCCTGACCGAGTCCTGCGGCTGCACCAGATCGCTTCCACGACGCCTCTCTTCGTGCGTCTGTTATGCATGTCGCCCTTGAGTATAGCTCGGGCTGTTGTAATCTCCAGTGTATATATTGTAACTCGGTATCAATGATAAACAGTGCGTGAAACATATCTTCCAACTGTATGTACTCCCTCCGTTCCTAAATATAAGTTTATTTAGTGGTTTTAAATGAACTACAACATATAAATGTATATAGACATATTTTAGAGTGTATACTCACTCATTTTACTCCGTATGTAGTCCCTTGTTGAAATCTCTAAAAAGACTTATATTTAGGAACGGAGGGACATATAGTTTTTTGTCTCAATCTCTTTATCTGTTATTTCCATTCCTAAGTATCCAACCTGCCCAAAGTAAGCATATTTTACCCAGTTTGTTGCCCAGGACCCAGTTTTCTCTCCCGTGAGCCATGAACAGGGCGGAGAATAGCTTCCCAACCTCAACCGCGGACGATGAACCCATGGGATCTCCTCCTCTCGTCTGCTGCTCCGGTGGCAAGGAGGGGTGGAGATCCCTGGTGCTTCAGCGTCGGCTGTAGATAGGTTAGGAAATAGTTTTCCTTGTGGGGTGGCTTTTTTTCCGATAAAGGGCGACTTTATTATCTTAAAATGTAGCATCAAGCGGATACAAAGCATTATGAGTAACACCCGGCCTCTGCATAATTAAGATGCACACAGCCAAATTCAGAAGTCTGACAAAAAAACATGAAATAAAAATCGACAAATCGGCAACAGTAGAGTCCTTTAGACCGACACTATGCCTATGTCGAAGAAGGTGGTGGATCGATCCGTAGGTTATGCTGCCACCCATGTTGGGGAAAAATCTCCATAGCCACCTGCTCCAATCGCGTACACACCACCATGAACAGCGGTTGGTACTCCGGCGGTTGTAGCATAGACCACATACGTAGCGAGTGCGTACACCGGAAAATAACCTGTAGAGGAAACATTTTTATCATTAAAAACCAAATCATTTCTACATAGCCAAAGCGACCAAATTAAGGCATACGCTCCCACCCTTATTACCGTTTTGAACCTATTTGGAATACCGTCCAACCAATGACCAAAAATATTGGCAACACTTGTGGGCGGATACAAATTTGACGCTATTTGGATGACTGACCACGTAGAACGTGCAAACTTGCATTGGAAAAAGAGGTGTTTGATTGTCTCGTCATGAGTACAAAAAGAACACTTCTTACTCCCTTGTCAGTTTCGCTGTGCGAGGTTGTCTTACCGGAAGAGGTATGGAAGAGATGGGTATCTGCATAGTCCTCGTGATGGGGCTCGGCACGCCGGTGAACCTGCCCGTCTTCCGTGCCGGCATCGAAAAAGAAATAGTTACCCGGCAACATAAACTTGGTTTGAGTTGCCCCTTATCCTGTTTGTTGGCTTGTATATAAATTAAGACACATATCCATATTATATTGCAACAACATACAGAACATACTACATATTCTTACCCTTATCCTGTGAGAATTTATACGATGGCATTAACTGAAAATATAGTTGTATTTTATGCATCTCATTCTTACCTTTTTAACACCTGCATGTACAGGTAATGGACGAGTCCGCCAAGGATGGCAAGCCGCGATGGGTGCAAACGGCTGTAAACGTGGACGAGCACATCGTCGTCCCAAGGCTGGATGCTGCTGCCGTGGCATCCGATCCGGAAAAGGCCGTGGAGGACTACGTGGCATCGCTGTCCCTGCTCCCGATGGATAGGTGCCGTTCTCTCTGGGAGTTCCACTTCCTCGACTTCCCGACCTCCAAGGCGGCCTCCAGGTGGTGCTCCGTCTACACCACTCCATTGGCGACGGCACGTCCATCACGACTCTCCTGGTGGCATCATCACGCAGCATGGCCAATCCAGCAAGGCTGCCAGCTATGCCGCCACCACCCAAGCGCACAGGCGCGATCTACCAGCTGCCACCACGGCCTCCGCTGTCTTCGGGTGATTATCTCGCGCTGTTCGCGTGGGATTGGTCCTATTTTGTGCTGGCTTGGCACACACTTGTGGACATGGCGTTGATTGTCGCGACAATACTGTTCTTGAGTGACCCACCCACTCTCTTCATGCGTCCACCGGACGGTGGCGAGACTCGCCGCCGCAAGCGTTTCGTGCATCGGACCCTTAGCTTTGACGATGTCAAGTTCATCAAAACTGCCATGAATTGCGTACGTAAAGCTGCTGATATTTTTTTCCATTTACTTACAGATAGCAATTGAAATCACGGATGCAAGGACTACATGATTTTTTTAAGTAGTATGTTGGCAGTTATCTAGAAAAACTTTTGAGGGAAGGTGAAAATAACATTTTAAAATGGTTATTATGGCATGTGACAAAAAATATCAAAAATTACTTTACATTTTAAATCCTCTCAAAACAATAAATTTATGATAAAATTAGAATTGGAATATAGGATTCCAAAAACAAAGTATGAACTTGGTACAGAAGTCATTTAATCTTTATAGGTAGTATCTATTCTATGATTTATTTAACGATAGATAACAGCTTACAGGAATAAACGCCAAGCAATATTCAATTGTTCTTTTCTAACTTTGGCTATGAACCCGAAAAAATATAAGAAATATTATTGGCCAAGTGAAAGTAGTATCATTTTATTCTCTAGTTTCTTCGCGATAATGCCAGTTCTAATGTTACTTATACATTGGAAAATAATGACTACAAAACTTGATTTTTTGAATATTATTTAGAAATCTAGACGCGCAAATGCATAGGTCACCCTCTTAGGTTTACAGATATTTTCAGTATAAACCACAAGCACAAAGTCTACATATTACTTTGGTAGTTTTCAAGATAACCTTTAGATATACTAAAAACAATATTTAAAGTGGACAATATAACATGGTAAATAGAACAAAAATTAGTTCTACAATTTAAAGTCTCTTCAAAACAATTTATGAAAAAACATATAAAATTGGAAATGCATTTTTCTTTAATTATGTTGCCCACACAATGTGTGGGTTTCATGACTAGTTATTGAATAGCATGGCCATTACCCCCTAATCAAGCCGTGTATAAATGTGTCTCATCTGATCGATGTCGTGTCTTCATTTGACTCATATACAGGACATTTGTGTCCCTCCTTTCATTTTCACAGACTATCAACGACGTGCTAGTCGGTGTGACTTCGGCAGCTCTTTCACATTACTACTTTAGAAAGTCTGGTAAGTAGTTTTTCCGGTAACGACAATGGATGTTTGTTCTATAGACACACATTTCTTACACTTTGCTTTCTTATATTTAATTTTAGGTGACAGTAATATTTAGACAATCGGTCTGCGTTCACGTGTCCTTGTCGACGCAAGGCCTGTCTCTACCAAACAAGTAAGAACTTTATTTTCTTGGTTCAGATAAGTAATAGTAAATACTAATTGAGTGGCATACAAATGTAAACCTAGTAACACGTGCTTCAACACAAATTTGTTTAACTAATACTATAAATTACATTAATTTTCTTCTTACAACTATGAACAGACATATGTTACCAAGGTAGAGACAGGAAATCAACTTACCGGTCTCCTCTGCCCATTTAATATAACCTTGCAAGATGATCCCCTTGAGTATGTTCACGAGGCAAAAAGGTTCATGCATAGGAAAAAGAAGTCTTTAGCAGTGATGCTCACCCGAGTGATTGGTGAATTCTTAGTCAAATGCTTTGGTCTCAAGGTATATTACCTGCTCCTTTTGTACATTAATATTATATGCTCTTCCCAGGATTACATTGCACATACCTGGAACAATCACTGTATCTATATATTCATGTTTATATTAATTGTAACGATTTTCAATGAAAGCAGACAGGAACATTTATCTTTCGCTGCTTTTTCACACGTACAACCATAATATTTTCAAATGCAATTGGGCCAGCTGAACATATGACGTTATGTGGGCACCCAGCATCTACGGCCAACCACAAGTAAGTCATCCATGTTCTTACATCCAAAACATATGCCCTCTTATCTTACTTTATGACAATAACATCCTTATCATGCGTCTGAGAAAACAAAACTAGCTTTGTGTTTATTCATCTTACTCCATGTTTCCTCTAACTGTCTGGATTTTTGTATGCTGGCTTTGACTGTGCACTACCATAATTATGGTAGTGATATCAAGGTAGTTCTTTCAGTTGATGACGCACAATTTCAAGATTGTCATCAACTTTTGGGTGATTTTGTTGAGTCCATCAGGATTATTAAGAATGCGGCAGCCCTGAAGATGTTGACAACATCGATCCATAATGGCGTGACTGGATAATAGACAATTGGATAGGTGAACATATACAAAATTAATAAAAATAATAATATATGCAACTGTGTGCAATACTAGTATCTTGTGTATTTTAATTGCGAGTTTGTCTTATTTGTACTTTAGCATATACCAATCACTGTACATTTGGGTTGAAACCCTTTTCTACTACCACATAATCAGTTATCAAATAGTCGGTCAAAGGCTTGACTGTAAAGCTCCCAGTTTTTCAAGGAAAAGCTCAACTATGATGAGTCAATTTGTGCAAATCCACCGCATGGTGGCTTTATCCATTATTTCGAGGCATTATTATTTGTTCACGATAGAAACAGAACGTGATGCTCCCAAATGGGTCAGCCATGAAAGGTGAATTTATCCTCCGCTCTCAGAGTTGAACCTCCTTGACATTGCAACCTCGGCCAGGGCAGCAACCACGATGGTGGAAAACTCTATTGGCAACGAAGTTGATCATACCATCCAGAATTATGTGTTTAGGAAATAATTGATTTTTACTTAAGCACCAATGCTAAATTCTACTAGCAAAATTATAACCAAAGATAGACATGTTACTGTAAAATATATTGGAAGGGTATCTTTTTTTGCTATCTCAAAGCTAATGTTCTATCTGCAAAGATAAATATGATTTATGAAGGTACTTAGACTTGAATACAAAGTAAAAAAGAATGATAGTTTGGATAGAAAAAGAAGCTAGGAGAGTCTGCGTATGGAAGAGTCTAGAATAAAGTAGAAGGGTGCTTTAAAACTTTTATAAGCAAGTATCTAAGCATTCTGCACCGTATGGAAGAGTTTAGAATAAAGTAGAAGGGTGCTCTCACAACGCTTGCAGTCCGCTATGCTACCGCTGCCAAGTGAATGGGACTAGTGGCCGCCACGGCCTTCATTGTCTACGGGCGTATATACTAACTTACATACTTTTTGTTCGCACATTAAAAATGTTTGCTTTTTTTAGAAATGTTCAATAAACTGCAAAATGTTTCCATTTTAAAAAATATTCACTTTTGAATAAAATGTTCAAGTTTTCAAAAGGTGTTAGTAATATTAAAAGATGTTTACATTTTCAGAATTTTGAAAAACTGTCCATGTTTTAAAAATGTTTACTTCCCTTAAAAAATGTTATCATATACTCCCTCCGTCCCATAATATAAGAGCGAGTAATATTCACTTCAATAATAACTTTTTGTGTTTTTTAGAAAAGCCAAATGAAAAAAAAGCATACAGTTCGCGAGCCACTCCAGTAACACACTCGCAATAGGACCGGCTCACCATATAGTAGGCGCAGACTTGCTACATGGGCAGGGCTAGTTGGGGGTCGCCCTATTTGAATTAGGGCGAATTTGACATAGAGAGCGTTCGTTAAGGGTGCTCGCGGAGCAGTTTTGTAGGGGAGACGATTTTTTTTTGTAGGGTAGACGCTTTCTCTCGCTTATAGCCAGATGAAAGAGCCCCTCGCCTTAGAACCACTAAAGAGGCTGGCCCATTCTGGGAGGGAGGGTTGGCTCCCAGAACAGTTTTCTAAATTTTTATTGCTTTATTACTATTATTTTTATTTATGAAATCTAAATATATTTTATTTAAACCTTGAGAACACAATTTATAATTTAAATATTTTCATGTATTGTAAAAACGTGTTCGCACAACTATAAAATAATGTTTATGGCATTTCAAAATAATGTTCATGACATTCAATAAATGTTCACACACTTGAAAAATAATGTTCGTGTCATTTTCAGAAAAAAATACAATTTTAAATTTTTTCCCATAATTTTATAAAAAGTGTTTCGTGCCATTTAGAAAAATGTACTTTACATTTTAAAACAACGTTCACTTGTTTCAAAAGTATGTATGTGATATTTAAATAATTGTTTATACAATGTAATAAAGTGTTTGCATGGTATCTAAAATAAATGTTATGCACCATTCGAAAAGTTTACATGACAGTTGAAAAAAATTCACTCATTTCAAAAGAATGTAAATTCTATATTGTTGATTCCAAAGTGATAAATTTAGATCCTATATTGTTGATTCCAAAGTGACCGTTCACACTGATCATGCTGCTATAAAATATCTTATGAAAAAGAAAGACGCTAAACCTAGACTCATTAGGTGTGTTCTTCTACAATAAGAATTTGATTTGCATATCACTGATAGGAAAGGAGCAGAGAACCCCGTAGCTGATAACTTGTCTAGGCTTGAAAATATTCTTGATGACCCACAACCTATTAATGATAGCTTTCTTGATGAATAGTTAGCTGCAATAAATGTTTGCTGATGAAAATATTTGAATTAAATTCAAATAAAATAATCTAGGGGGGTGACGTCAAAAACGTATTCTCAGAATACGCCTCCACTCTTACCGCTTTGGGCGCGAGTGGAGAGGCTGGCAGCGGGCCCACCTGGCGGGTGTGGAGAGAGGGGGAGAGAAACAGAGGGGTGGCGGTGCTCCGGCGGAGCTCACGCCGGCGAGGAAGGCTCCTCAGCCAATCTGAGAGGAAGGGAAAGCAAGAGGGGGTCACGTCACACCTGCCTGTACATGTGGCTCGCCGAGAGGTGACTGGAGCAGCTCGAAATCAACCTCCCAAGCGGCAGCTGCGGTCGGGACTCGCCGAAGAAGAAGACGACGACGGATAGGGGCAGCTCCAGGGGCTCCAACCTGGTCAGCAGGCACCAACAGACCTCCACGGAGTCGCCGGAGAAGTCAATGGAGCTCGAGGTGGAGCGGAGAGGTGGGGGCAAGCAGAGGGGATTGCCAGCTAGCTCGAGCTTGAGCATGGCGGTCCGAGGCCTGCCCGGTCGGGCTACAGCTCCTCTACTGCTTGTGGTGGCTGGTGGAGTGGATGGATGGGTTTGGAGAGGCCAGGGGCTTGGTATTTATACGCGGAGGGGGGTGAGGGTCTCAGCTCCGCCGGAGCTCTCTGGAAGCCGGTGAGCCACGACGAGCGGTGTCAGCGAGGCGTGGAGAGGCTCAGTGTTCACGCGGAGACTATGGAGCATGCGGACGAGCACAGGAGCGCGGGCGCGGACGAAGACAGTGGCATGGGGCGCACTATGGCTTTGGCCGCGTCATGCTCGTGCCCACTGCGGCGACTCCGACGTCGGCAAGCGCCAGGGAGAGATCAAGGGCGAAGAAACGATGGAGGTGGCGTGGTGCGGCAGTCGTTGGTGAGCTCTGAGACGAGCACGCGCTGCACAGATGCGCGGACGCAGCTCAGAGCGCGTCGAACGTGTGCCAGGGGCCGTGTCTTCACGTGGTCACCACGCTGGCATGGTCAAAACGACGTCCATGCGATGCCAAACCTTGTCCCTCGTGTTGTCCGTGCAGTGTTTAGTCTAGGGAAAAAGATCCCACACTACCAGGCCGACCAGATTTAACAAGAGCTTGCGAGCAAGTTTCTGGTCAGAAAATTTGGCACTATGTTTGGCTAGTTTCTAGAAGGAGATCATGGCTAATTTCCTCTGTTTAAGGTTTTCTTAGGAGGGTAATCAAGCTCAAGAAAAATCAGCCTCATCAGAGCAAGGAAAAATATACTTGCTGTAGAAACTGCATTTTGAGGCCAGAACAGAAATAATTTTTCGTAGCAAAAATATTCCAAATAAGTATGAAATAATTTTGCACAGGGAGGTGTGCGAAGGTTCAAAGAATATTTGGGAATTTTCTCAGATTTTTAGGAGCAAGAAAAATGAGGGTTGCTTTGGAGCATATGTTGCCGAAGTGATAATCAGAGAAGAACAAGAATAGTTTTTATTTATGAAAAATATTCCTTGAGCCATTTTGGGATTTTTCAGAGAGGAAATGATGATTGTGAGAGGGATGGGTCACTTGGGTGAAAATGAAGGACATGCCCAAGTGTTTAAGTCCAAGTGAATTGATTCAAAATTCAACGGCAAATCCAAAGGCAAAGAAATCCGGAAAAAGAGAGAAGGCAAAAACCAGGCTGTCACACTTAGCGCGTCCACAGTTTGCACAAAGTTTATTTATATATACTTACTTAAATACTTTCTGTTCACAAATTTTAAAATGTTCAATATTCTGACAAAATGTTCATTTTTCAAAAAATATTCACTTTAAAGAAATGATCACGTTTTCAAAAGATGTTAGTAATTCGTAAAAGATGTCTGTCTTTTCAAAAAAAATAAGTATCCTCATGTTTTAAATAATATTCAGTTTTCTTCCAAAAAATGTTCTCAAATAATATTCACTTTTGTAGAACAAAAAATTTATGCAATGTAAAAAAAATGTTCTCATAATTTTAAAAAAGTGTTTTGTGCCATTCAGAAAAATGTATGCGACATCTCAAACAATGTCAGTGCAAAACTTTCATCAATTCACAACAGAAGTTATTGAGAGAGAGATGGCCTTCCCATAACTGAAACTCCATGGGTTGTACACAGATAGAATAGAACAAGTATCATCAACAAGAAGAAGCAAAGGAGAGGTGGCCTTCCCATAGCAGATAGAAAGCTTTGCCATTCTTCTTGTGGTCTGTGTCACAAACCCAAATCACTGTTTGCTATTTAAGTTACACACCCACACAACCTGTAGCGTCGCCCATAGGCCTCTCTCTTACATGTAGCGACGCAAGGTTGATTTTCCTCTTAAACATTCACAGAGAAGGATCGGAGGTGCTCCTAGCACAATGCGCGCTGGGATTAGAACATGTTAATTAGGAAGTTCAGGAACTTTGTTTCAAACAAAAGTTCAGACATGGAGACAGAGTAATGTGCTGTGCTGTTTGTTGCTGCAGTAGGTCAGGAAAGATCGCAATCTGCCCTGTTTGTCGTTGTCGGTCGTGGTTAGCTCCGGTGGGGAGTAGGACGAGCATCACGAGAAGGGTCAGCAGCAGCGGGAGCAGGTGAGCGAGGAAGGTTCAGCAGTATCTTCGTTGCTGCTGCTGCTGTTTCACGACTCGACCTCCCATCGACTTCTGGCCTGCAAAGTTGAGATCATCATCGAAACATTCAGGAAGAAGTAAGAAAACAAAGCTAGCTACAGATATGGTAAGCCAAGTCCAGAAATGATGTTCCACACACAAGTTCAGAAACCGAGGGCAAACAGAGCTTGCTACTCCAAGTTTTGAAATGGGCTACTCCATCATGTTTCTTGAAGCATGTCGCCTCCATCCTTGAACTCTCAAGTGTCAAGTGAACCTCCACCGAATCCTGCACACATTTGCACCACAATGTAATCTGGTCTGAAATCAAATAATGTGCATTTTATGTGGCCTAGGTGGGCGCATACGCGGCAATGGCGGAAGCAATCTCAAGAGCCATGTTTGCTCCAAACTCAGGCAATGCCGCAACCGCTTTAATCATGTGCTCCAGCCCGAGGATCATCGTGAGCGTTCCAGCGACGCCGCAGCACTGGTTTGTAGTACACTATGGACATGAACTAGTACACATGATTGAAGCGGTTGCGACACAATGTCTGAATAGGGATCAAACTTGGGACTTCAGGTTGGTTCTGTCGTTGCTGCGGCATCTTGCCTCTGTTACCAACTCAAATACTACAATGTTTTGCTGTGAGATACCCCGTAGGGATTTGCCTCGTATTTATACATGGATGACACTTGATCGCTAATGTTACAATTGATTATAGGATTACAACGAATCAATCTCTACAAACAGTATCTTATCTAGGGATCGTGATTGACACAAATCACACCAATTTTGCTAGGTTTAACTCAATTGATTCGAATAGTACCACACTCATAAAAAGTATTTCTCCACGTGATTTTTTTTGGTAATACTAGTCCAATAATTGGTTTTCTACTAACCCCTTACTTACCAGATCTTAAACAATTGTAGTGAGATAAACAATCTATATGGTGAGTTAGGGGCTAGATATAACCGAAAACACCTGAGACGATAATATCCGAATGGTCGCTTCTTTGGAGAGAAACTAGTCAATGTTGGAGGGGTGGGTGTTACCATAAAGGCACATCAACACCATGAAAGCTCACCCTCTTCTTGTTGAGATATCACCAAGAAGGTGATTCCCAATCACTGGTGGTATACCTGGAGGCGATCTCAAAACCTTCACAAACGACGGGAAAAATCACAAATCATTTTCTCACCGAGGACTCCTACCGTCTAGGAGTCTCCAATCTGCAAGAGTAACAAAATCCATCAAATAAACAAGGGGGAATCAACTTTTTCTTTGGTGGGAGTATAGACCGGGCACCTGTCTTTGAGTCCCCAAATATCAACAAGTTTGAGTGAAAGGGGAGGAAGATCTCCGAAAAACTTGAGTTACAATCAATGAAGAAGTTACCACACATCCTGGTCACCGGAATAAGGGGGCTATTTATAGCTAGCCCCCAAATCGAGCCGTCACCACACATTTCTGCATGGTCAGAAAGTTTCGGGCAGCCCCTGAAGTTTCGGGTCTTGAAAGTTCCGGGGAGCCGTAGATAGTTAGCTTCCTTGCGGGGACACCGCAGTGTGCGACGCTACAGCCGGAGGAGAGCCAGATGCGAGCGGTTGAGGAAGAAGGACCAAGGCGAGCGGTAAGTATAGTGTATGAAAGTTTTTTTGGGTGTTCATGCAAGGCAGTCCACGTCGCATGCGGGCATGCTCAATACGGGTTGCATGCTTACATGATGTCCGCATGCTCAATACGGTTACACGATGTCCACTATATTTGATGTTCTGTGATTTAAGATTCATGGTTGCTCGTAGTTTATTCCCAAAGCTAGGCGTCTTTCAACCAACCAGTTACTTCCCCACTGGCCCGATCTCATTTAAGTGTGTGATCTTGACCGTCTAATCCTTGCAATGTATAATCCCTGACACATATTCAACATCAACGCAACATTTTTTCTTCATGGTGCCTAACAAATGGGCACATTTTAGACACCTCATATAGCAATGTATCTTTCCAGAACCTAGTTAAATTGCCGTTCCCAACATTGAATTTGATCCTCGAGGAAAATGCTACCTTAGTACGCATGAGCATCTTTCAGAAAGGTGACTCAGTCGTCTTTGGCGTGACTTGGGCGAGCGTATTGGAGTGTAGATACTTGTTACGCGATAATCGTATTCAGACCCCCTCATCCTCAATGGATAGCATGTATAGTCACTTACTAAGTAAACATTTGTTCCTAATCTCGAGATATTCTATGCCCAGTGCCCCTTAATCTTTTGGCACGCATATTATATCCCACTTATCCAACCTATATTTAGATTTGTACACATCACTTTGCCAGAAGAATCTTGAACGATAAAAGTCTAGTCATTTCCGTACCCCAGCTGGTACTTCAAAGAAGGACAATAGGAACATCTGCATACTTGTAAGTATAGAGTTTATCAGGATTAGCTGACCCGCATAAGACATAAGCTTGCCTTTCGAGGAGCTTAGCTTTTTCTCAAATGAATCCTCCAAACACTTCCACTCTTTGTTGGTCAGCTTCCGATGATGAATTGGTATTCCCAAATATCTAAATGGGAGAGACCCCAACTCACACCCGAACAACTGTCTATAGTTGTCATGTTCTACTTTAGCGCGTCCAAAGCAGAACAGTTCACTCTTGTTGAAATTAATCTTCAAGCGAGATAGTTGTGCGAAGGGACATGAGACCAGCTTCATGTTCCTAGCATTAGCCCAAATCATGTTCCATGAATATAATGGTTTCATCTGCATGCTGAAGAATGGAAACCCCACAATCTACCAAATGGGGGATTAACTCACCCACCTGACCATCCTCCTTGGCTCGACCAATTAGGAGTGTTAGCATGCCAGCGACAATAATGAACAAGACCGGAGACATAGGACCGCCTTGTCTCAAACCTTTTTTTTGTTTGGCAATAACGACCTACATCATCATTAACTTTTATCCCAACACTACCTTTTTTAATAAAGGATTCGACCTGCTTTCTCCAGGCCGTATAAAAACTCTTAATACGCAAGGTTCGCTGTAAGAATGGCCATTTAACTTTATCGCAGGCCTTTTCGAACTCCACTTTAAAGATAACACCGTCTAATTTCTTCGAGTGGATTTCGTGAAGAGTTTCTTGAAGAACGACAACACCCTCTAGTATATGTCATCCTGGCATGAAGGCCCTCTGAATTGGTTGCACCGCAGAGTGCGCAATCTGTGTGAGTCTATACCAACCTTAGTAAGAATCTTGTTTATGTCATTCAGAATGGAGACGACCCCATTGCTACCAAGTTCCAACTGAATTTTCTGCACCCCAAGTTCAGATGCTAATTGCACCGCACGCCGCGCAGCCAACACTTCAGAGACCTCAGGGTCAGTGATGCCAGGGAAGAATAATGTAGCCCTCCTCTTTAAGCACCTTCATGGTCTCGTAGGATCACTCACTCCATCTCCCCCTTTGTCTTGCCTCTTTGACATAGCTCCGTCTGCGTTAACTTTGATCTATCCTTGCTCAGGCTGTTTCCAACGCTCGGCCAGTGTCATCGCCTTGATCGGAACCGGTTTAGCATGCACCGAGAGCCACTCTTGAACATGATCATTGCAGCCACACCTGTTGGGTTCCCTCCATTGCTGGCGGTAGTACCACTGGAGCTCCCTTCACCTCACTGAGTAGCCTCCATTTCCAAACCATTGCAGAATGTTGATAGGTCCAGAACCTGTGGTAACTAGTTTCTTCTTGCCCACAAGCTACACAAAAAACTCCTGGCTTGATCCGTCGCCTGCGCAGTTCAGCACCAATCGCAAGTCCATTCTTAATAACTCCCGGCTTAATAAGTCTACTTGCTCGGAGCGTTAGAGCCCCAAAGCGCCAGCCATCATTTATGCTGCGCCACTGTAGTTGAAGATCCCGGTCGTCCGTACTTCAAACCTTCATGCTCATACGCAGATGATAGGCAGACTTCACAGAGAACTGACCGTTTTTTGTAAAGTTCCATGTGATATTGTCAGAGCGCCCCGGACCTCCTATGGCAATTTGTTGTATGTCCACTACGGTACATTGTTTCAAGTTTCTGTACATCCCACTGTGATCCCTCGGCCGCCAGTAAATCACTGTACATATTGTTGCCCAAGTGGTTTGAGGTTGCCACTCCTTGGAATCTAGTTCTCGTGGTGCACATTCATTGCGGTACCATCACCAATTCTCCATACCACACCTTCTCGAAGTAGGTCTCTGCCATTTAGTAAGATACTACGAAAAGTAAAGGATCCACCACTAGGCATGTCGCGTTCAAGATCGACCCATCCTTGAAATAACAAGCTTTCAGAACCCTTGCACAAAGAGAGGAGTGTTGGCAGCACTTGACGGCGGCACCGGTGGTCACTGTTAGGCGCGGAGTGTTGCCGACGGCCAGGGCCGTCGGCATAGGCATCTATGCCGACGGCCTTTCTATGCCGACGGGACCCTGGGGTACGCCGATGCATATGTTGCCGACGGCCCTACGCCGACGGGGGCCGTCGGCATAGGCCTATGCCGACGGGAATCAGAGCTATGCTGACGGCCTGGGCCGTCGGCATTGGGGCTCAGTGTGGTAGTGATGGGAACTGAATGATTCGCCAAGCTTGTTTGGCCAACAATGCTCGGTTAAATTGCCTTTGGGTCTTGGAGTACCATCACTTCATTCCAGTTTGCCGTACACATCTTCTTCCACGAAAGCCTATGCACCTTTCGTTCACCGTTGCTGCATCCCGCCATAAATTCGAAGAAATAAAATCCAATGTTGCGGTGGATAGGCCGCATGTAAAGAGAAATAAGGTGGCTACAGAAACTAGTAGATTATTCCCCTAAAAAAAGTACATACAAGATCATTAAATATTTAGGCTATGCACGAAGTACACGGTATATTCGGCCACAAGTATGGCCAATCGAGATAGCCAATTAGCCAGCACACAAGGACCTAGCTAGCCTACACATACTTTCTTTATTCATTTATCTTGTGCGACACATCCCACTGGATGGCGTGATGGTGTGTACGTAGTTGTTATAGCCAGCTTGGTTCACCCCTGCCACCTCCGGCCACCGCAGCTGCCCTCCCTCTGGCAGTTGAAGTAGGCGGCGGCGACCGGAGCGCCCAGGCTGTAGCACTCGGCCAAGTCCCTCGTGACGAAGTTGGAGCGCCACCCTGGTGCGTAGATGGCCTCCCGCGCAACCTGCCGAAACACCACGAAGGCCAAACGGTGTATCCCCGCTATCGGCTGCGGCCTCTCGTACGCCACCACCTCAGTGCCTGGATGCATGCACCCGAAAAAACTCTTTTAGTTGAAAGAAGAAGACATTCTTTTTCTTTTGCGGGGGAAAGAAAGAAGATAGTTCGATATGGTATATAGTTGACATGACACATGTAGCACTCGATCGGCAAATTAATTTCTTACCACGGCCAACGTCACCACCTTCTGGTATGTCTGTGACAAACCTACGTGCGCAAGATTTAAACTGAATCAGTGAGTTACTTTTGAACTAAAACCACGACAAGAATTATAAAACAAAGGGAACATATATACATGTTACTCCCTCCGTTCTTAAATATAAGTCTTTTCAGAGATTCCAATATGAACTACATACGAAGGAAAATAAATGAATCTACACTCTAGAATGCATCTACATACATACATATGTACTCTTTATTAAAATCTCTAAAAAGACTTATATTTAGAAATGGATGGAGTATTTTGAGAAGGTTAATTCACCCACAAGGGAGGTGGCTAAGGTAAAGCTAGCTTGATTTAGCTCGTACCAATGGAGATACTCCCGTTCGCAAGGGTCGCTTGGTCTAGGCACATCAGGGTCTACCATCACCTAGTAACAAATTAAGAATGTCTGTATCAGTAGACCACTCCTTGGTGTTAGCAATTACAAATTCTGATATTGATATATGCAATCATACTTAAGAGTAGAGCACTCACGAGCGTGTAGAGTGATCCCGCTCTTCCTGTGATGTGCAGCGTGGGCTGGTTCGCCACCTGTGACGGCCTCAGCTCGGACCCAACCGTGATCTCGCGGTTGCCGTACAGCACCCTCAGCCGTGCCGACGCATCGAAGTAGTCGACGATGTCGCCAACAATCCCCCCGACGATTAACGGATCCCTCGAATTCGGCATGCTCCCAATACTTATTATTATTAGGTTTAGAACCAACCGTACAAAGGAACGTGACAGGTTCGTGCTATATATGGTATGGGCTATATATGTGCACCTTCCCTGCTGCTATTTATATGCTAGCTTCCCAGCACTGAAATTTCCGCGACATCAAAAGATACGACTTACTTCTGGTGTTCCTTTTTTCCAATATATAATTAAGCCCCAATGGACGACACTAACATGAGATGGCATGTTGACATCTCATGGAATCTGTTGCCTTACGTTGCCTGATTTCTGATCGGATGGCCAACGTGCTACCGCCGGCCAGAGTTTGAATCAATATTACAAGTATGCATCAGTGTACGCTTCCAAAAATAATCAGTGTACGCTTCCTCGCCTCTTTTCTGGAATCAAACTTTCTGTAAAGGTCCATCCCAATAAGTTCAGCCAAAAGTAGTTGTGGTACACTAGTAGTAGTAGTGGGCAGAATCTGAATCCTTCACGTGCTGGAGATTGCAACAGATTTCCACTCAAAAATGTTACCCCCACGTGATCCATCCAAATCAGGCGTCGACAGCACATGTGTGGACCGTGCAAAAAATAATAATGAAACTTACACTTTGTTTATTCGACCGGTTGTCTGGTCTCGAGACTTCCACAAGAGCGAACACTTCTGCTTTGGAAAGGGCAAAGAAGAAGAGAATTAGTACAAACAACTATTTGGTTTTGAATCTGGCTCTCCAATTTAGATATCTTGGTATCCCAATGCATTTTTGTTAACTTCTTAATAAGGAATGAAAAGGTACACAAGACTGCTTTGAGCAAAAGTTGAGTTGTTGGATTGGTAAGCTTATGTCTTATGGGGCAAGCAGAAGTATGTTCCTAATCAATGTTGTTCTCACAAGTTTAAGTGTGTTTATCTTTCTTTGAAATACCTAAAGGGGCAAGGAAAAGATTGGATCTCATGAACGTAAGTCTAGATACCGCCTGACGAGCTGGCACCCGCTGTCGCCCTAAAGACCAAAGAGGTCTAGGGCTTGAAGACGCTGAGTTTAAAAATAGGTTTGTTGAGAAAAGGGCTATACAAGATACTTACTGAGGATGGAGTTTGGCAAGAATTACTTAGGAATAAGCACCTTCATTCTAAAACCCTAACTGAGGTTCAGGCAAAACCGAAGGACTCGCCTTTCTGGAAAGGCCGCATGGGTGTAAAAAATGATAATTTTTTCATATAGACACGTTTGTGGTAGGCAATGGCCTAACTACTAGGTTTTGGGAAGATACAGGGCTATGTGACACTCCACGAGTCATGTGGTACACATGTCTCTATCATATTTTGTACCGCAAAGTTGTCTTTGCTGGCTCTTTGATAAGGTCGGTGCCATTGAATGTTGCCTTCCAAAGACCATTGACCGGGACAAATGGACAAACTAGTTAAACCTTGTTCAAATGAGTCAGACACATTCTGTTGGATGCTGACTACTTTTGGTGGCTTCGCAGTCAAATCCATGTATACGGACAACATTAATGGTGGGCAACATTTCACCACAAATATATTTGGAAAATGAGAGCCCGTTGAGAATAAAAATCTTATGTGGTATTTAGATCGCAACGTTATCCTAACAAAAGACAATCTGAAAAAAATAGAATTTGCAAGGATGACCTAACTATTACTTTTGTGGCGATGAGGACTCGATACATCATCTATTCCTTCACTGACAACTTACTAAGATATTACGGCAATCCGCCCATATAGTTTTAAATCTACCTCACCCAAGACAGCGAATATATTTGTAAACTGGTTAGTGGGAGTGCATGCAGAAATTCGCAGGGGCACGCATGTGTGGGGGCACTCATCTGTCAAGTCCTGCCGCCCGGTAGATTTGCCTCGCGGTTCATGAAGTAGTTGAATCCAGAACGAGGGCATGGTAAGTGTTAAGTTTCAGCGATAAAACTTAAGGTTTTCCATCTAAAATTGGCAAGTTTCAACAAGTTTTAGAGATTCAAGCAATTTTTTCTATCGGCCGTATACACAAAATAATTGATTTTTATCGCTCGCCCATACTAATTTTCAACACTGAAACTTAACATATAATTTTAGAAGTCATCAAAAATATTCAAATTGTGTCTTATTTGGATGTGCCGGTCACATGGAACACAAATATAAAAACAGAACTTGATTTGGAATTTTTGTTTAAAACCTATAAAACTTTGGAAATTAGAAGCCAAAATAAAAATGCGGCACCAGGGACTTGTTTGCCCCCGCACTTGCATGCCCTAGATCCTCGTCCGGAGTGCATCCCAAGTTGAAGTCCCAGATTCGTGTGGAAATTTGCTCTTTACTTTGAGCCATTCAGAACACTCATAATGATTATATTTTTAACAAAACAAAAGTTCCAACTTTTTTGCTGGTTATTTTTAAGGCCATTAACTGGATCCATACATTGTTGTTGTGTCGCAAGGAGGAGGATAAGGCACATACTATTTGTAGGTGCAACCTCTGGGAGATGGTCGCTCGAGATTTCTTCAACCAATTTCATTGGTGGGCTACTAGTAGGATTTGTAATAGACGAGCACTGGTACAGTGAGGTGTTATACACACGGTTTTTAACCCCTTTTCGCGACGACATTTGGAACTATCGTCAAGTGAGTGTGGGCGATAGCGGGTCCTTCCTACATGACTCAGAAACCGTCGAGGATAGGCCCCCCTGGCACAAAGGCTGGAGCAAAATGAGCTCGTGTGCGATCGGGTGAGGCATCAAAACCCAACCGTTGCCGTTTGTATGTACATTCCACATGGTGAATCCTAGAAAAATATTTCCGTTCGTATGTATACTGCACCGTTCTTACACTAGTGCAGAACCGGGCTATAGCACCGGTTCGTAAGGCACTTTAGTGCCGGTTCGGTAACCGGCACTAAAGGGTGGGGACTAAAGGCCCCCACCTTTAGTACTGGTTCTACACGAACCGCCGCTAAAGGGCCACCACGTGGCACGTGCCAGCGCCGGGGGCGGGGATTCCTTTAGTACTCGTTGGTAACACCAACCGGTACTAAAAGGTTTGGGGGGTTTTAGTTTTATTATTTATTTTCCCTTTAATTTTATGTTTTCCATTTAATTTAGAGATTGTTTTCCATTTATTTAATATAAAAACTCTTGCATCTCATATCATCACCAAAAACAACACTAGCTAATTAATAATCATATATATTTTTATCATCATTATGTAATCACCACCAACAATAGCTTCAAGAAGAAACATTCACTTGTACAAAAAGCAAAGATATCATCGAGTTCAACATGGCCATGAGATTATTTATAAGCATTCATAACTAAGACCACAAAAGCAAATCACTAATAATTAAGTTCAGGACGAAATACAGACATGAGACAAGTACTAATAGCAGGAACTAGCTAATATCACTCCTGCTGCTCTCTCTTAGGTAAAATGGCATAGAACATGTGTAGCTCTCCTGATTCATCATATTGGAGCATGCAGATGAACCTGTCTCCTAATCGTGGGTTGCACTTCTGATTGTTGCCCCCTAGTACTTCTCTGCGATCATTCACAATTTTGTTCCAGTCTTTCACTATTAAGCATTCCTCGGTTCTAGAAATCCTGAATGCACTCGTCTGCAATGTAGGATGTCTTGGCCGTAAGCTAACAACTGACATGCGACCGTTAGTCGAGATCCACTGAGGCAGAACTATCATCGCGAGTCCCTGTTGAAGAAAATCGTATAGTAACATACTTAGCAATGAAGTTTAGCTTAAAAAATAATGTATGCAAAAGATGCACTGAGGACAAATAGTAAAAATCTTACCATCTTTCCTAAATACATGTGACCGTAGTTCAATATGAACACTATTGGTCGCATGTTTTGAGTACTAAGATTTGCAAGTCTAGGAAAATAATTTCTCTAGACAGCATCAAGATCCTCAAGCCATGAAACATATTGACTTATCTCCTCGCAGTTTAGTTCAGCCCCAGGACAGTGGAAGGTCCTGTCTACCAAGCGTCGAACATGTTTGCTTGAATGGAAATAAGCTGTCAATAGAAATTAGTTGTCAACTTTTTTTTCAAATAAACAATATTGAAGACATAAATATGGTTGAGGAACACTCACATAATGGTAGAACTGGAGGCGTCTGCACATCGACCCAGATATCAGTATTACCTTCAATATCATCTTATGGACGAATATCAAAGGTGATACGGGTTGCACGCTTACATGATGTCCGCATGCTCAATACGGTTACACGATGTCCACTATATTTAATGTTCTGTGATTTAAGATTCATGGTTGCTCGTAGTTTATTCAATGCCCAAAGCTAGGCGTCTTTCAACCAACCAGTTGCTTCCCCACTGGCCCGATCTCATTTAACTGTGTGATCTTGACCATCTAATCCTTCCAATGTATAATCTCTGACACATATTCAACATCATCGCAACATTTTTATTCATGGTGCCTAACAAATGGGCACATTTTAGTAGCAATGTATCTTTCCAGAACCTAGTTAAATTGTCGTTTCCAACATTGAATTTGATCCTCGAGAAAAATGCTACCTTAGTCCGCATGAGGACCTTTCAGAAAGGTGACTCAGTCGGCTGCAGCATGACTTGGGCAAGCGTCTTGGAGTGTAGATACTTGTTGCGCGATAATTGTATCCAGACCCCCTCATCCTCAATGGATAGCATGTATAGCCACTTACTAAGTAAACATTTGTTCCTAATCTCGAGGTATTCTATGCCCGGTCCCCTTAATCTTTTGTCCTGCATATTATATCCCACTTACCCAACCTATACTTAGATTTGTACTCATCACTTTGCCAGAAGAATCTTGAACGATAAAAGTCTAGTCATTTCCGTACCCCAACTGGTACTTCAAAGAAGGATAACAGGAACATCCGCATACTTGTAAGTACAGAGTTTATCAGGATTAGCCGACCCCCATAAGACATAAGCTTGCCTTTGCAGCAGCTTAGCTTTTTCTCAAATCGATCCTCCAAACACTTCCATTCTTTGTTGGTCAACTTTCGATGATGAATTGGTATTCCCAAATATCTAAATGGGAGAGACCCCAACTCACACCCAAACAACTGTCTATAGTTGTCATGTTCTATTTTAGCGCGTCCAAAGCAGAACAGTTCACTATTGTTGAAATTAATCTTCAAGCTAGACAGTTGTTCGAAGAGGCATGAGACCAGTTTCATGTTCCTAGCCTTAGCCCAAATCATGTTCCATGAATATAATGGTTTTATCTGCATACTGAAGAATGGAAACCCCACCATCTACCAAATGGGAAATTAAGCCACCCACCTGACCATCCTCCTTGGCTCGACAAATTAGGACTGTCAGCATGCCAGCGACAATATTGAACAAGACCGGAGAAATAGGACCGCCTTGTTTCAAACCTTTTTGTGTTTGGCAATAACGGACTATATCATCATTAACTTTTATCCCAACACTACTTTTTTAATAAAGGATTCGACCTGCTTTCTCCAGGCCATATAAAAACTCATAATACGCAAGGTTTGCTGTAAGAATGGTGACTTAACTTTATCGCAGGCCTTCTCGAAGTCCACTTTAAAGATAACATCGTCTAATTTCTTCGAGTGGATTTTGTGAAGAGTTTCTTGAAGAACGACAACACCCTCTAGTATATGTCGTCCTGGCATGAAGGGCCTCTGAATTGGTTGCACCGCAGAGTGCGCAATCTGTGTGAGTCTATACCAACCTTAGTAAAAATCTTGTTTATGTCATTCAGAATGGAGACGACCCCATTGCTACCAAGTTTGAACTGAATTTTCTGCACCCCAAGTTCATATGCTAATTGCACCGCACGCTACGCAGCCAACACTTCAGAGACCTCAGGGTCAGTGATCCCGGGGAAGAACAATGTAGCCCCTCCTCTTTAAGCACCTTCATGGTCGTAGGATCACTCACTCCATCTCCCCCACGTTAACTTTGATCCATCCTTGCTCAGGCTGTTTCCAATGCTCGGCCAGTGCCGTCGCCTTGATCAGAACCGGTTTAGCATGCACCGAGAGCCACTCTTGAACATGATCATTGCAGCCACACCTGTTGGGTTCCCCCCATTGGTGGCGGTAGTACCACCGGAGCTCCCTTCACCTCGCCGAGTAGCTTCCATTTCCAAACCATTGCAGAATGTGGGCAGGTCTAGAACCTGTGATAAGTAGTTTCATCTCGCCCACAAGCTACACAAAAAACTCCCGGCTTGGTCTAGAATGTGGGCAGGTCCGCCGTCTGTGCAGTTCAGCACCAATCACTAGCACATTCTTAATAAGTCGCCAGCAGGTGCTTTGCTTGGCTTTGCTTGGAGCGCTAGTGCCCCAAAGCGCCAGCCATCCTTTGTGTTGCGCCACTGTAGTTGAAGTTCCCGGCCGTCCGGACTTCAAACCCTTCATGCTCGTACGCAGATGATAGGCAGACCTCACAGAGAACTGGCCGTTCTTTGTAAAGTTCCATGCGATATAGTAAGAGCGCCCCGGACCTCCTATGGAAATTTGTTTTGTGTCGAGTACGTCATTCAGTGTGATTGTGAACATTGTTTCAAGTTTCTGTGCATCCCACTGTGATCCCTCGGCCGCTAGTAAATCACTGTAGACATTATTGTTGCCCAAGTGGTTTGAGGCTGCCACTCCATGGAATCATGTTCGCGTGGTGCACATTAATTAAGGTACCATCAGCAATTCTCCGCACCACACCTTCCCGAAGTAGGTCTCCGCTACGTGGTAAGATACTACGGAAAGTAAAGGATCCACCACTAGGCATGTCGCGTTCAAGATCGACCCATCCTTGAAATAACGAGCTTTCAGAACCGTTTCACAAAGAGAGGATGCCAACTGAATGATTCGCCAAGCTTATTTTAGCCAACAATGCTTGGTTAAATGCATTTGGGTCTCGGAATCCCAACCCTCCATTCCTCTTTGCCATACACATCTTCTCCCACGAAAGCCAGTGCACCTTTCGTTCACCGTTCGCTGCACGCCGCCAGGATTTTGAAGAAATAGAAGCCTATGTTGCAGTGGATAGGCCGCATGTAAAAAGAAATAAGGTACTGGGGGCTCATATTTATTAGAAAGTAGTAGATTATTCTCCCAGAAAGAGTATATACAAGATTATTAAATATTTAGGCTATGCACGAAGTGAACAGTACATTCTGCCACAAGTAGGGTCAATCGAGATTGCCAATTAGCCAGTACACAAGCAGATAGCTAGCTTACACATATTTTCTTTATTCATTTATTTTGTGCGAGACATCCAATTGGATGGCGTGATGACACGTATGTGTTATAGTTATAGCCAGCTTGGTTCACCCCTGCCACCTCCGGCCACCGCAGCTGCCCTCCCTCTGGCAGTTGAAGTAGGCGGCGGCGACCGGAGCGCCGAGGCTATAGCACTCGGCCGTGTCCCTCGTGATGAAGTTGGAGCGCCACCCTGGTGCGTAGATGACCTCCCGCGCAGCCTGCCGGAACACCACGAATGCCAAACGGTGGATCCCCGCCATCGGCTGCGGCTTCTCGTATGCCATCACCTCAGTGCCTACATGCATGCATCCGAACAAATGCTCCTTAATGTGGTCCTTTTTTCCTTTATGAAAGAAGAAGACAGTTTTGTATTTTTGAGGGGGAAAGAAAGAAGACTTTTCTTTTCGAGGGAATAGAAAGAAGACAGTTGGAGAGGATATATAGTTGACATGACACATGTAGTATTCGATCGGTAAATTGATTTCTTACCATGGCCCACGTCACCTCCTTCTGGTATGTCTGTGACAAACCTACGTAGGCAAGAATAAAACTGAATCAAATAGCTTAGTGTGTGTGTGTGTGTGTGTGTCTATATATATATATATATATATATATCTTATTTTGAGGAAGTTATTAATTCGCCCACAAAGTGCACGAATAACGAAAAGTAGCTAAGGTAAAGCTAGCTTCATTTAGCACGTACCAAGGGAGGTACTCCCGTTCGGAAGGGTCGCTGGGTCCAGGTACATTAGGGTCTACCATCACCTAGTAACAACAAATTAACACGGGACACATTACTTATGAACAAATAACTTTGTGCAACCCATCATTGGTTAAAAGAAACGAGATGACCGAAACGTGGACGCGTATGCACTCACGAGCGTGTAGAGTGATCCCACCCTTCCTGTGATGCGCACCGTGGGCTGGTTCGCCACCTGCGACGGCCTCAGCTCCGACCCAACCGTGATCTCGCGGTTGCCGTACAACACCCTCAGCCGCGCCGGCGCGTCGAAGTAGTCGATGACGTCGCCCACAATCCTCCCGACGATCAGCGGATCCCTCGACCTCAACATGCTCCCACTACGTATGCTTATTAGATTGGTGCTATATATGGTATGAGCTATATATGTGCACCGACCCGGCTGCTATTTATATGCTTCCCAGCAGTGAAATTGCCACGCAATCGTCTTGAGTGTGACTACGGTTCAAAAGATGGTGTGACGTTTTCCCAATAACACAATTATAAGACCCAGTGGACGACACTAACATGTGATGGCATGTGACGTCTCATGGAATCTGTTGCCATAGTTTACCTGATTTCTGATCGGATGGCCAATGTGTTGCCGCCGGTGTAGAGAATTTGAACTTAAAAAAGATGCATCAGTGTATGCTTCATCGCCCCTTTTGTGGAATCAAACTTTCTCTAAAGGCCCGTCCCAATAAGTTCAGCCTAAAGTAGTTGTGGTACACTAGTAGTAGTAGTGGGCAGAATCTGAACCCTTCACGTGCTGGAGATTGCAACCCAAAAATGTATACCCCCACGTGATCCATCCAATCAGGCCTTGACAGCACATATATGGACTATGCAAAAAATATGAAACTTTTCTTTCTTTATTCTATCAGTTGTCTGGTCTCGAGACTTCCACAAGAGCAAACTCTTCTCCTTCGGAAAGGGCAAAGAAGAAGAGAGTAAAACAACTGTTTGGTTGTAAGAGCATCTCCAACAGGCACCGAACGCGCCGCGCGCTAAAAACTGATTTGGCGCGCGCCCATCGCCTGGTTTGGCGCGGCGCGCGGCGTTTGCTCCAGCAGCCGCGCTGTAAAGCCGCGCGCGCGCGCAGCTCCAGCAGGCGCGGTAAAAATGCAGCGCGCGCTTAAAACATTTTTTTGCATAGATAAAAAAAAACGATGCAAGATATTTTACATAGATAGATAGATAGTTCGACATAGATAGATAGATAGTTCGACATACATAGATAGATAGATACTACTACGACATAGATAGATAGATAGAAACTACTCCAAGTCGCTACCATCATCATCCTCGTCGGTGTCTTCCGAGGTTGAGAGCCATATGTCGTCCCAACGGTCATCGTAGGCCGTGAAGAACGACCTCCCACCTGCTGAAACTATGTCGCACTGCTCGTTCGCCAATGCCTTCCGCCGACGCCGGTCAGCCCGCTCCGCACGGCGCCTTGCCGTCCTCTCCGCCCAGTAGGCATGCTCGTCGGCAACGTCCTCCGGGTGGCGACGGCGCCACTCCGCCATGGCTCGCTCGTCCTCCTCGGCGACGAGGAGGCGGCGCTGCCGCCGAGCATGGTCGGCACGGTCGAGGTCGGTGATGAGACGCGGCGACGAGGAGCGGCGCTGCCGCACGTCGCCGGACCGTATCTCGGCGGAGAACCAGCCGTTGGGGCACGCGCGGACGCCGCGATAGCCCGAAGCACCCCGGCGGCGCGGCGGCATGGTGGCGCGGTGGTGGCGCGGAAAGCTGCGAAATGGAGAGGCGGCGAGCTTGCGAGGGGAGGGTGCGTGGCTGTGTGCGGTGCGCGTGGCGGGCGCGACAATTTATAGGCGCGCGGTAAGCGGCGCCAAATCTACCGCGCCGCGTGCCGCTTTCTCCCGCGCGCGCGCAAGCGCTTCCCGCGCGCGGTAAGTTCTCGCCACCGCTGGAGCGCGCGGAATCAGCCGGCGCGCGCTAAAACGTAATTTTACCGCGCGGACGCGCCTTTTGCCGCGCCTGTTGGAGATGCTCTAAGTCTGGCTCTTTCTGATTTAGATACCTTAGTATCTCAATTCATTTCCGTAAACTTTTTAATGGTGAATGGAAAGGTATTGAGGACCGCTTTGAGCAAAAGTTGAGTTATTCTATTGGTAACCTCATAATGTCTTATAAGGCAACGCTCAACCTATTCAACGTTGTTCTCGCAAGTTTACGGATGTTCATGTTATCTTTTTTTGAAATACCTAAAGGGTTAGAAAAAGATTAATTACTACAAATGCATGTTTTTCTGGCAGTCCGATAAACATAAGCGTAAATATCACCAAACGAGGCCTAAAGACCAATGAGGTCTAGGGGTCGAAGACCTCTGAGATTAAGTGCATGTCGAACAAATGGCTATTCAAGATACTTACTGAGGACGGAATTTGCCAAAAATTTCCTAGGAATATGTAGCTCCATTCTAAAACGATCTGTGAGGTTCAGGCCAAACCAATGGATTCGCCTTTCTCGAAAGGCTTCATGGGTGTCAAAAATGACTTTTTCGCAGAGGGACATTTGTAGTAGGTAATGGCCTAACTACTAGGTTCTGGAAAGGTGCATGGCTAGGGCACACACCACGAGTCCTACGATGCCGTGACTATCATATCGTGTAGCGGAATGATGTCTTTGTCGGCTTTATGATGGGCAAGGTGCCGTTGAGTGTTGCCTTGAACACTAATCAGTGACAAATGGATAGGTTGGTTAAACCTTGTTCACAAGAATCAGACACATTGCGTTGGAAGTTGAGTACTTATGTGCCTTCACACTTAAATCCATGTATGCTGGCCTATCAATGATTGGCAACCTTTCCACCACAAATATATTTGGAAAATGAAAGCCTGATTGAAACTAAAAATATTTAGGTTGTATTTAGATCGCACGTTAAGATAATCTGGAAAAAAAGGAATTGTCAATGATACACTAGATATTGCTTTTGTGGGATGAGGAGTCGATTCAGGATCCATTCCTTCACTGCCAACTTGCCAAGCTATTATGGCAATTTGTCCATATAGATTTTAGTCTACCTCCACCCACGAGTAGTACGAATATATTTGGAAACTGGTTAGTGCGGGTGCATCCCAAGTAGAAGTCTCTTATCCGTATGGGAATCTGTGCCTTAATTTGGGCCATTTCAAACACTCAAAATGATTATATGTTTAATAGAATAAAATTATAAAATAATTGTAGGTTATCTTTAGTCATCAACTAGATCCGTACATGGTTGTTACTATGCAATGACCCATAATTTTTGGGTGCAAGCGGTGGGACACGGTCTCTCGGGATTTGTTCAATCGATTTGGTTGGTGGGCTACAAATATGATTTGTTTATGCATGAGGCTCATTTTCTATGTTTTCCTTTTTGTTTTGCCCTTGGGGAAGTTATGTGTGCCAATTTTTCTATTCAATTTTGTTGTGATCAGATGATGACCTTTCAAGTAATCAATAAAAGGTATTGTGCACAACTCCATGCAGAGGCTGAGGGATATCCCATCTTTTCGAGAGAAAAAAATATGTGGACCATGCTAGGATATTTCTCTACCTGTCGCTTCACTTAGCATACAGGTCTCTTCCTCTCTCCCTTTCTTTTTTTCTTGAAAGGGTCTTTCCATCTCTTTCCCCATTTCAACCAAACTATGAAGTTTATGACAAATCGATCACACACGCACGCAGGAGTTCTAGTCCAAAGTAGACTTAGATTGACAAACATGAACTAGCAAACCAAGACAATAATAATTTTATAGTTAATGTTCTTGATTAAGTTTAATTTTTGAGTTCATCAACATTTAGAGTCTGTTTGGGAGATCTCCAGCTTCAAACTCTGCCGACTTGAGGGTGGGGGAGGAGATCCGTACTTACCCTTAATCGAAGAGTCTCCCTATACCGAAATATAAGCCGCCTAAAAATATTAGTGTATTTAGCTAATACTATACTAACTAAAAGTGAAGAAAGCAGAAAAGAGAAAATGTACAGAATGCTAAAAATATCAATGGAGAAGAAAGGAGTACTGAAATGTGCTAGTAGTCCATTAACTCAAACTGAATGCCCAGCCAACAACTCGGAAAATGGTCGATTTAGGCCATAAACTCGTTAATTTGATCAAATAAGGCCAAAACCAACGCAAAAGACAAAAAACAGCCATGTGGCTGCCACGTCAACATTCTCTAGACCGCTCATGAGCTTACTATGGTTTATAGGGATATATTTGCATACTTTTCATTTTTTTTCTCACAAACCATGCTAAGAGCGTATGGAGGAAAAGAAAAAATATATTGTCTTTCCTAGGATTGAAACCCAAGTCCTCTGGTGTTGGCAAGAGTCTAGCAAACCACTGGAATACCAACTAGTTTGTATTGTTTGATGAAGGCAACCCCATACATCAGTACATATTCTAAGCCCCTAGGAATTACTGGGTTTTAGTTCATCGAGGCTTTGGATGGTGTTGGTGAGCCCATTTCTAAGTGTATGTACCGCTAGTAGTGGGCCGGTATACTCGGTTCTTGATTGGCGTCTAGTTTAGTTGGCCTCTTGCCCTCGCATGGACACACAACACCCTTTGCCTCGGCCTCTCCTTCTCTGTCCGTGCTAGGGTTGCCACTCACCGCCCGTCCGCCTCTGCTGCACCATCACGCATCTCCTCCCTAGTGTATCTCCTGCTTCGTCGTTGCCACCATGCGCATATCCTCCTGTCGGTGCCATGGCCTCCCTCGCTCATATTCGCATGCTGTCGTCCGGGTTTCCTTTGCTCCTCTCCGGGCACAACCCTGCGGCTGCCTCCTGTTAGGTTAATTGGCTTTAGGCTAATCAACTTTAGGACTTAATCTCGGACTAGAACATCAGTATTATGCGGAAGCGTACAAACTTACATTGATTGGCGAAATCCCATGGCTGCTCGATGCAGCCCCTTGTGTAGCCCATGGCTGCACCTTGGGGTCTCCGGCGATGAAGATATGGCCGGGAGAAAAGCAGCACGTAGATGGTGTGGACGTGCATCAGGAGCGCCGCTGTAGGAGATGGCCACCGGCACTGACCTTGCGGTGGCCGGCGGTGGTAGTCGGCCTTCCAGCCCATCAGCTCCCTTTTTTTAGGATCGGTTGTTAGCACTCAGGAGTTTAACCCGTTTGTGTTTGTTTTTTCTTATCTGAACAGGTACGTGACCTCTTCCTTTTATATGGGAACTGATGGACTGGGGACCGAAACCAAAACATTGGGTTTGGGTGCCCCCGATCAAAGCACCAACGTGGGATTGGACTCCCCTTCTTTTTATCTCGGTCTATTACAACCTGAGATCAATTCCAACATTCTCCCCCTTGATCGTAAGGTTAACAAACATCATAAGCCCACTCTTAATAGAAATAACATACCAAAGTAATGTGTTACAGTGACCAATGAGATAATGAGATATCACTGAACCTCAGTACCTATAGTACATCATTCTATCTCGAGATGGAAACATAATACTTTATGGGAGTTGGTTTATATGATGGTCCTAATTTCCAGGATCAAAAGGCTTTATGAACCCATGCCGGCAAGATATCATCATAAAATGGGTGGTAAGCCTTTAGTAAGCGGTACCACAAAACTTTATAAATCAAACACCATAGGTTTGATCCTGGACTCTATCTTTCACAACAGAGACATTATGTCAATGGTTTTGGCAATAACAATTGACTTGTTGTTACTCACATAGAGAACTGCGTGCTCATAATCGCAGTAAGTGTCTTAGAGATGTTGTCTATCACTCTTAACTCGGGAATAAAACTTCTTGACATACAACCTGCCCAATAGCCTCTTGGCATGCCACATAAGTAAGTGCATTATTTCTAATGCCATCAGGGTCATTATAGAGCTTTTCCACGATATAGCTCCATGTGCGAGAGTGAGGATGTAACATAGCGTGGAAACTTTAAGATCCACACATCTCGCAGAAACAATGTCTGAATATCCCAGGATATCGAAGTTATTAGACTTCTTATTAGTGAGCATGTAAACTTTATTCTCTTGCATATCTGCAAGACATTTCTCGGCTTTTCCAGTGGTCCATTTCTGGACTTACTTGTATATTTGCCAATTATCCCGATCACAAAACAAGGGCATGTTCATACTTGAATACACATATTGCTTCCGACAACTGAAGCATAAGGAACCGACATTATCTGATCAGTTCATAATGGTTCCTTAAACACTAAAATGTCCATCTTTATTGCCCTTGACTTTAGTAGCAGGTGCGATAAGAGTACTACCACATAATATTTTCTTTCGTACTCTATCGATGTATGTCTTCATGATAAAACTTATACCACTTTTGGAATCTTGGCGAAACTCGACACAAACAAAGTATAGGGCATGACCAAGATTCTTTATGTCATAAATGGAAGGTAGAAAATTCTTGGCCCGCCAAAAATATTCCATCTTCTCAAGGTAGTATACTTGCTCCCCCTGGTTTTATGGTATGAGTGTCCCGACGCTTTCTTATTTCATAATTGAATTTCTTGGGGCAACATACCTTGTGTTAACTTCACCTATTTGACGAAGCCTTACGGTTAAGTCATACATACATTCTTAACTTAGTCAACACAAGAGTATGTTATAATAATAACACAAGCGTCTAAACAACTCACCGAGGAAACTCTATTGAGTTCCATACATCATTAGAGCTCATTATCACACAAGCCTCTAAGATGATCATTCACACACATTATGAATCACACGGAAATTGTTAAGTCTCAACATTGAGTATTGCAATGTGCATTTCTTCTCAACTTACCTGATGTGTATGAACAAAGATCTACTGGAGTTATCCTTAAGATTCATGTTCATACGCTCTAGTTCCCTGATGATCACTTTATTTGAAAAAATGGAAAACATATCCAATATCTTGATAATAATCATTTAAGTTCTAAACCACAACACCGTTGGGCTGAAGATGGAAAAGAACCTAATGAATTGTGACAAATTATTATAAATGACGATAGTCAAAAATATAACCACGAGCCATGTGATACTGACAAGCTTGCCATTTGAGTGAAGTGCGACATATGATTATAAATGACGTTGGTCATATATATAATCAACATGTTACATCATGATGGTCATTAGACTAGCAAGCTTCACTTTAGCATTCATGTGTGCTTCATAATGCTCATAAGGGATTAAGTATACATTAACGTAATAAAATGAGTAATTTTTATCCATTCTTCTAAATAAGACTTGTTGCATCTTAATTAGATAATTGACATTAGTATATGATTTTCATACATTCTCCAACCAAGACTTCTCGTTGGTTCTATCTTTAATTGGAGAATTAACATACATATTTTGATCTAAGTAAGAGAAGTGAACGTGATATCTCATATTAAACGAGACTTCCATTCTCCCCCTCGAAATGTGGTCTAAAACCACAATTTCGATGAGGTCTCATTATTTACACTTCTCTTACATCTTTAATTGTAACATAACACATAATCTTTACAAATGATCCATTCAGATGAAAAACATAACTTGTCTCACCCTAGGGCGAAACTAACGTTACATAATTGGAGTTGACTTGATAACACAGAAAATCATGTCATATGTTTGAGAAACTAGAAATAAGTTTCTCCAGTAACTGGGAGCAAGAACAAACATCATCAATTAGATGAAGAATTAAGTATCTCCAAATCCTAGTGGAATAAATCCAATAGTTTTCACTTTAAACCCCATTGCATTAGTAATGTGCATGATAGCACATGCATTTTGAGACCTCTCCCAATGTCCGCCTTAACATCATGATTAAATCTGTAAACCTTAGTGGCAGAGAAACATTGCGAGATTCCTTACATGAGAAAATGATCTCCACTCTCCACACAGAAAAGTTATTTACATAAGGGTTGTCTATGCCAAAATGGAAGTTGGCATCATTATTAATGTTCATTGCTATGAAAACAGAAGACATCGTTATGAACATCACAACAAAACATCAAGCATGAATTAACCATGCAATGAGATGAATAAAAAATGATTAATTTATTCTAATCTGCATTATCATTGGGCAAATAACGAAAAAAAACTTATTCATTCATAAATGACACATAAAAATAATCAACGTTGGTCAGAATATCATCAGTCGCCATTATGAATTTGGCTCAATAAATC
This sequence comes from Triticum dicoccoides, assembly GCF_002162155.2. Taxonomy (NCBI): domain Eukaryota; kingdom Viridiplantae; phylum Streptophyta; class Magnoliopsida; order Poales; family Poaceae; genus Triticum; species Triticum dicoccoides. The sequence continues at coordinate 7,028,330 of NC_041385.1, read as the reverse complement.
TCTAATCAAAACTTCTCGTTGGCTCCATTTTGATTAGAGAAACATAAAATCACATAAAGATCAGCAAGAATATTAACTAAATTACTAACCATCATTAACATAAAGCAACATTAAAGTGTAATCCATTATGTCATAGGACACAAGGATTCATAACCTGTTGTAGTCATCTTGAACTTAAAATTTTGACACTTAATGAACATTGAAAATAACATTAAAAAAATAAGTGTCAAAATTATCATTAAAATTCTAAACAACATACAATGAAGGTGACATTGGAATTAACATATAAATATAAATGTTATTGCGAGAGAGTAGACTTCAAAGTTACAGTCAGTCCAAAAAGACATTAATATTATCGTCAGGATATCATAACATTTTCCAGGTAATATGGACACAAATTTTCATAAGGATTCACAAAATAACAATATTTGGCAGCAACAGGTACTTTGGAAACGAATCCCCTAAACAAAATTCCTTTCTTTAGGGGATTGATCATAACCCCATGAACATTATTTTTGAGTCTTTATGCATATTTCAATAATGCATATCATAATAAAATGACATGAAATGCACCAAATAAAAACTTTAGTTTTGCCCAATAGGCGTATCGACGCAATATTATTATGATGCGGAAAACTGAACCATGTGACCATCACATTCTCCTTGAGGTGGCCTCAGCCCATTCGAAATGATCACATCATTAAGAAATGTCATTAGGATGGCATCACCACAAACATCACACTCAAATAAAGTTTCCAAATAAAATATTAATGTTTAGAAACTTAAATGAGTGACTGAAAAAATGCTCAATATTTTAACATTAAGATTTCTTCATTGAAATAATACTTGAAAAGTGATGACCATAAAAGGTGCCTTTAAATGACATCAACATTCACGTCATATTAAATTTTCCAAAATAAAATTTCCCGTTGGCTCCATTTTATTCAGAAGATTTAAGCATAATTATAAGCACTTTAAAACTCATCAGTGCAAAAACATAATTTGAAACTTAATGAATGCACTAAAACAGCACAAAATGCCTAAAGAACATAATTTGACCCATAATCATCCATGGATTTTTATTAATAAATCTTCATCATCATTAAAGGCTTGCCATGAAAATTACATACACATTAATTGTGCTTTAATTTTCTAAGCAAAACTTCTCGTTGGTTCCATTATACTAAGAAAACTAAAACGCAATTTAGAACTTAATTTTTCTGACAATTTTCTATCTATAACAGTGCAAAAGACTTTCTTAGAATAATCTTAATTATAGAATTGCACTGAATAAAAGAAAATACGCACAGAACATAAATCTGTTGGCCCAGTACAGCCCACGGCTATCCTTGATTCATTCGGCCCAGCTCAAAGACAAGAACGTTTCCTGCCAGGATAAGACATGTTGGGCCGCAACCCAGCTGCAGAAGCGGCCTTTTAAGTGCCCGAAGGCCCATTCGGAGCTGCGCGTCGGCCTCAGCCGTTGGATCAAGCCGACGGCCCCGATCCTCCCGGGGCGGAACAAAACAACACCTGGTCAAACCCTAGAAGCATTTCCTTTCCTCTCCCCCGATTTTCACGGCTCGTGCAGCAGAGGCGACAACCGCGGCGGCGACCCGAGGCACGCCGGCCATGGCGGTGCGGCAGTCCCGTTCGTCGGAGCAGCGTGCCTCGCTCAAGGCCGCGCGCTCCTCCGCCGAACGGCGCTCGCAGTGTTGAGCTCATGGCGAGACCGGGAGGACGGTAGTCCTAGCTACGCGTGAGGCATCTCGCCTGCGGCTGCCGGCACAAACTTTTGGCGGCGACAGCGACGTATGGGGTGCGGAACCCACTGCACGCGCGCGTCCATTAGCACCTCAGCAGCGGCTGAGTCTTTCCGCACGTCATCCCGAGAGACGGCGGCGTCGCCGGCTCAGGGATCTCGAAGGAGCATAGGCGCGGCGTCATGAGGTGTGCCTCAAATACTCTTCTTTTTGTCGATTACAACATTTTTGGGCGCTGATTTGGGGAATTCCAAGTTCTAGGGTTTCAAAAAATTGGGGATTTTCTAGAATTTGCAATTCCCCTCCTTCTGATTGCTTAAACGGGTAATTAGCACTAACCTGCATCAGTAATACCTTGACTGAAAATAATTAGCCATAAACAAGGCTAACTAACCTAATAAAGTTTAATTAAACCTTAAGTTGGTGATTATCTGGAACGGAGAAAATCAGGACTTAAGCATGATCGTTAACAGAAAAGAAACATCACTAAAAACATGATTAGAGTTCTAACCGAGATTAACCAGCTCATGATACCATTGTTAGGTTAATTGGCTTTAGGCTAATCAACTTTAGGACTTAATCTCGGACTAGAACATCAGTATTATGCGGAAGCGTACAAACTTACATTGATTGGGGAAATCCCATGGCTGCTCGATGCAGCCCCTTGTGTAGCCCATGGCTGCACCTTGGGGTCTCCGGCGATGAAGATATGGCCGGGAGAAAAGCAGCACGTAGATGGTGTGGACGTGCATCAGGAGCGCCGCTGTAGGAGATGGCCACCGGCACTGACCTTGCGGTGGCCGGCGGTGGTAGTCGGCCTTCCAGCCCATCAGCTCCCTTTTTTTAGGATTGGTTGTTAGCACTCAGGAGTTTAACCTGTTTGTGTTTGTTTTTTCTTATCTGTGTTTGTTTTTTCTTATCTGAACAGGTACGTGACCTCTTCCTTTTATATGGGAACTGATGGACCGGGGACCGAAACCAAAACATTGGGTTTGGGTGCCCCCGATCAAAGCACCAACGTGGGATTGGACTCCCCTTCTTTTTATCTCGGTCTATTACAACCTGAGATCAATTCCAACACCTCCATCTCCATTTGCTGCGCTCTGCCCCCGCCACCACCACATCGCTGTCTGTGCCTCCTTGATTTTTAAACTAACACGAGAGTTGGTACACCTTGATTTTTAATCTATACTTCCACCAAAGAAAAAGTTGATTCCCCTTGTTTCTTTGATGGATCTTGTTACTCTTGCAGATTGGAAACTCCTAGGTGGTAGGCATCCTCGGCGAGAAAATGATTTGTGATTTTTCCCGTCGTTTATGAAGGTTTGGAGTCCGCCTCAAGGTATACCACCAGCGGTTGGGAATCACCTTCTTGGTGATATCTCAACAAGAAGAGGGTGAGCTTTCATGGTGTTGGTGTGCCTTCATGGTAACATCCACACCTCCAACAGTGACTAGTTTCCTTCCAACGAAGTGAACATCGGGATACATCATCATCTCCGGTGTTTCCGTTTATCTCTAGCCTAACTCATTACTTGTGGTTTATTTTGGCCACTTAACTCTGCTAGCACCATGTAGATTGTTTATCTCACTACAATTGTTTATCTCACTATACAATTGTTTAAGATCTGGTAAGTAAGGGGTTATTAGAAAACCTATTATTAGACTAGCATTACCAAAAAAATCACGTGGAGAAATACTTTTAATGTGCGTGGTCCTAATCGAATCAATTGAGTTCCACCTAACATATATTGTTGTGATTTGTATCTATCACGATCCCTAGATAAGACATTATTTGTAGAGATTGATTGGTCCTATAATCAATTGAAACCCTAGCGATCAAGTGTCATCCATGTATAAATACAAGGCAAATCCCTTCGGGGTATCTCACAGAAAAGGCATTGTGTTTGAGCTGGTAACAGAGGCAAGATGCTGTGGTTGCGGCAACGAGAGAACCAACCTCGAGTCCCAAGTTTGATCCCTATTCATTCAGACATAGTGCCGCAACCACTTCAATCATGCGTACAAGTTCATGTCCATAGTGTACAATACAAACCAGTGTTGCGGCGTCACCGGAACGCTCACGTACGATGATCCTCGGGCTGGAGCACATGATTGAAGCGGTTGCGGCATTTTAGCGCGTCATGCCTGAATTTGGAGCAAACTTGGCACTTGAGGTTGCCTCTGCCATTGCCACGTATGCGCCCACCAAGGCCACGACCAGCAGTGCCGATGGTCAGGATTTGAGCTACATAAAAATAAAATGCGCCTTATTTGATGTTACACCAGATCACGGCAAAATTCAGAAAAAGAAAGACGGATAGGTTTAACTACGTTGTGGTGCAGCGTGTACAGGATTCGGCAGAGGTTCAGTTGACACTTAGAGTTCAAGGATAGATTTTTGATGCGATTGTATCAACTCGATATTTCAATTCAATGAAAAGCCCTTTATCGAAAAAAAAACTTAAGTTCAAGGATGGAGGCGACATGCATGCTTTGTTTCTGCTTCAAGAACCATGATGGAGTGGCTTACCATGTTCTGTAGCTAGCACTGTGCAAAAGTAGCTCTGTGTTCTTCTTCCTGAATGTTTGATGTTTCGATGACGGTCTCAACTTTGCAGGCCAGAAGTCGATGGGAGGTCGACACAGCGGGGACCCACACCAGGCCTCCACTTGGCCGGACCACCGTGGCGTACTGCAGCTACTCTATTACTCCTCCAAATTTGAGAGGGATGAAAACGAAACAGCAGCAGCGAAGATGCTGCTGCTCCTTCCTCACTTGTACCCTGCTTCCGCTGCTCGTGATGCTCATCTTACTCCTCACCGGAGCCAACCACGACCGACGACTTCATAATTAACATGTGCTAGGAGTAGCTCCGATCCTTCTGTGTGAATGTTTGAGAGGAAAATCAACCTTGCGTCGCAAGAGAGAAGAGAGAAGCCTACAGGTTGTGTGGGTGTGTAACATAATAACAAGCAGAGCATAAGAAGAAAGCTTTCAGTAACCTCCAAATTGCAGCAGATGGTTCTTCTTGTTGATGATACTGCTCCTTCTATGGAGTTTCAGTTAAGGTAAGGCCATCTCTCAATAACTTATGAAAGTTTTGCACTTACATGTGTTGCAGGAATGATGATTGCTCCTGCAGCAAGACGTTTCATATCCGTTCGCAGGATATGAAACCACGGCATGATCACCACACCATCTCTTCCTGCCAAGAACACCACAAATCCATGCAAATTTTGTGCAATTACACCCATAAAAGAATACACTTTAGTAAGCAAATACTACAGCACCGCACAATGCACTGCCATTCAAATATTCAACTGAATGAGATCGATATTGTACAGAAACAGCAACAACGGCGCCAAATGGGATTATCAAGTTTCCTTGAATGAAACCATGCATTATTTTACAGAAAGCAGTTCTCTCCAGGTTCACATTTACAATTTGCATCATCATTTTCAATGTCTTCTCTTCGTATTAAGAACAAAAAAAAAGAGTATCTTCTTCTGTGGTAAGTCCAAATCTAACCAAAGATAATCTTACACTCTCAAACCTTCCAAAACAAATATTGACTTGCTGAGCGCACCTGAGGTGGCTAGGGGATAAATTTTGGTCCAAAACTACGATGTATATATAGGTATTTCACCCTGAGAATGTACTTATCTCTGATAATACTGAAGAATCTGCAGCAGGGGCGAACTCGTCCCCGCAGAAGAAGGGCTCAGGAGGCATCTCCAGGCCATCGATGCCAGCTTCGAGCATGTCTATCACCTCGCTCATCGCCGGTCGATCGTCTGGCTTCATCTGGATGCACCAAAGCGCAACGACGCACAGCTTCCTCTCCACCTGATGGATACCAACAGCCTCCGAGATCTCACCCACCTCTTGCCGAGACAGCTGATTGTACACCCATGACGGGTAGTACGTCTGGCTTCTTGACGCTTGTGGGTCCACGTTCCTCCGCCCTCCGGCCATCTCCAGCAACAGCATCCCAAAGCTGTAGACATCAGACTTGGACGATATGGCGCCAAAGCTACGGGACACCATCTCGGGAGCTATGTAGCCAACTGTTCCCCGCGCAGCGCTCACCGGCAAAAAGCTGTTGTCCCTGGGGTACAGTTTCGCCAGTCCAAAGTCAGCGATTTTTGGGGTGAAGTCACTGTCCAACAGGATGTTGTGTGGCTTGATGTCGAAGTGTAGTATCTGCATATCACACCCTCGGTGCAGATAGTCAATCCCTCTCGCGATGCCCAGAGCAATCTGATTGAGCTTGTCCCAGGAGAAACTCTTCTCTGGCGAGAAGATGTACTTCTCAAGAGATCCGTGGGGCATGTACTCGTAAACAAGCGCCCTCCTCATTTCCTCCGAGCAGAAACCCACCAGACGCACTACGTTGACATGGTGAATGCTTCCGATGCTGGACACCTCACTGATGAATTCTTCTCCATTGGACATGGAACTGATCAACATTTTGATGGCAACATGGACGTCACCGGGAAGCACACCTTTGTACACGGACCCATAGCCTCCTTGGCCCAGCTTCTCCTTGAAGTGGCTAGTGATCGCAGTGATGTCTGTGTAAGCGTACCTTGTTGGGCCAAGAGCTAATTGCATCTGGAGGAACCTCTCAACTGCGTCAACTGATATCTTTGTTAGCCAGTACTTGTAGGCAAGGAAGGTCAATACGGACAATGGTGCAAACACCAACCTGGATAGTATTGCAAACACTGCATAAACAAGATTGCAGAATAAAGTTAGATGTATACAATCATGGAGCTGTAATTCTTAGCATTGGGCGATTCGGTCATTACCAATAGTGAACTTCACAATACTTATGGCAGATACCATGACCACCGCTGCCCAAAATAATTTCGTTTGGTAGGAGTGATCATTTACACATCTCAAGAAATGCATGTCGATGCCAACAATCGCTGAAGTCTGATTTAGGATGTTTGAACTAGACATCATTGCGTGGAAGTTACTGCAAGTTATAACATGGATTGGTTAGAAGATAAACAGCTTGATCAAATTTCTGGTGGAAAATGCAACCAGAGACAGAAGTATCTAGTCCACAGAATGCAGACTCACCTCATTGAATTATTAAGGCATATACTGATGATCACAGAATATGTCCAGGGACTTTCATATGTAGGAAATCTAACAGCAAACCCTGTCCTCATAAACTTTACGACATCTTCATAATCATAACTTGCATAACCATTTGGCCTCGGACGCCAACTTCCCAGAGGAGTCATGGCCAAGTATCCACATGAAGGCTCAACATTTTTAGACCAATAAGAAAGCACGGTAGTCAACACATAAACAAAAGAAGTGTTGGTGCTCCGGCAAGCAACAGGCCTATAAATAGCATTATTTTTTATCATGCGTGAACAACTCACAAAGGCGGCCCATTGGCCTGAATCCGGATAGAGCAGTATCGTGTCAGCTGATTGCAATCCATAGATATAAGGATGTTGATTCCCCTCAGGAATAGGGCAGCTGCTATTATCCAAACTGGCATCAACAACCCAGAAAACAGAGTCACTATAGGAGATGTTAGTGATGAAATATCTTCCCGTGTTGATGTGAATTATAGCCTGGCTATCGCTACAAACTAGCTCATATTCTCGAAGACCACAACCAGGCGGATCACCTCGTAAACGGAAAGGATGCTTGATGTCTTGGAGATGTCCACAGGAGAAAGAGGGGCAAACTGCTTGCCCGAGAGTATCTTGTGCTCCAGTCTTGGCTAAAAGAACTGAAAGTGTGAAGGAGATTACTAATATTTGGAGTATAATGGAACGTGGAAATGCAACGGAGTTCGTCATGAGAGCTTCACATATGCATGGAAGCTGGTACTAGAGTTAAGAAGAAGGCTAATTATCGAAGACTGGTCTTGAAGGACCTACGTATTTTCTGGTGCATATGGACTGATGGAGACACAAGAGGAAGAATAGTCAAGCCTGATTGCTGGTTTTCTTAGTCAAACTAGTGTACAGGAAGATAGACTTTGACTTGTCAAAGGCAACATCCAGGAAGATAAGGCAGAAAGGTTGGAATCCGTCAAAGGCAACATCCAGGAAGCCTCGTCCAACTGATTGATGGCAACACCCAGGTAGCCAAGATATTTCTTCTTTATGATTTCAACATTACAAGAAGGTCAGTTTTAGTAGGCATAGCTTCATCTCATTTCCTCATTACCTTCATTCTTCACAGAAATGTTTGAAGCTTTGGTTCTAGCTCTGTTGTTCCTAGATCTTGACTATGGAATCAACAGGGCAACAGCAACTAGTGAGGGAGATTTTTTCAATAACTGCCCACCATCCAGGTGCAGCGAAGGCGGAACAGAGATCCGATTTCCGTTCCGCCTTGCAACCAGCACCCCATCCTGTGGAGCACCTGGCTTGGAGCTAGCATGCTCTAGGGAAGCAGATACCATCCTGCTTCACCCAATTCTTGGGCCATGCGAGGTCACTTCAATCTACTACAATTTCAGTGTTCTGAATGTTATCCCGCTAGAAGAATCATGGACTAGGTGCCCGCTTCAGAAGATCCTACCACCAATCTGTCAACTAGTGTATACATACCTGACAGTTACGGAGGTGAAACTGCAAACCTGGTACGCTGTTCAAGAGAGTTGATACCAATGGAGAAGGCCGGTACGACACCAGGTATGGGGGACAGTATTGTTGGCCCAATCTCTTGCCTGAGCAACACAAGCCAGTTCATATATTTGATGGACGGTAGTGAACCAATGTATATCCTTCCCTTAGACTGCACGGTGGTTTCAAACGGTATCTCAACGCCGTGGGATTATGATAGCAAACCTGCTGTGTTATTTGCTGAAAGAGCCAAAAGAGTCATTGCATTTGGTGAGACAACCTTGACTTGGTCAGTTCCTAACATAACCGACATTTGTCTAGACTGTGAGCGAAACGGGCATCCCTGCGGATTCAGCTCACAAGGCAGGCAAGCATTCTGCAAGCGCCAAGGTATCGTTTCTAGTCATTCTTAAGCATCCAAGGATTTGTTCTGAATAAATTACATGCCTTAAATATTTTTGACAAGAGTACCTAAATGATCAAAATAAAGAACACTTCTTTTTATCCAACCTTTGCTATATATATATATATATATATATATATAATATATATATATATATATATATATTTATATATATTTATATATATATATATATATATATGCAAATATGTCTCTGTTTACCAGCATATCTGAGTCCAGTAAATATTTCACTCGCATGGTTCTGATACTCCCCCATACAGATAGCATATACGACATTAACAGTAACCCATTTTTATAGTTAAATTCTTACTAGAAAAGTATTACATTGTTCAGAAACAGCACTATGT